>NW_010174800.1:0-27281 GCF_000695765.1 Mesitornis unicolor
TATATATCTATATCTCTAACCCAAACACCCATAATATTATCTCAGCCTATGATACTCAACTACAGTAAGAAAACAGGGAAAATGAGTCTCTACTGTTAAGACCTATGATGTGAAATATTCAACCTGTAATACCTGTGTGTTATTAGAGGAAGTGCTATTGAATATCAAATTTGCCTCCAATTAGCAGGGACCAGCAGAAAACCAATGAAGGGTAGCTATGCAATGAGAGATATAAAAGCACTTGAAAGCAAAAATCATCAAGTCAATAATAAAGCTGTTTCTATTATTGAAGGAAAACGTAAGTGTTGTATAAATGATCCTTATGGTTTTGTACACCAGTCCATAAATATGTAGTTCTGCAGACAGAAATCAAAACGAAGTGATTCACTGCAATAGATATAATTAAAGAACAAGTCTGGAAATACTTTCTTCCTCCCTCCTTGACAAAATTTTATTTTCTTCCATGCATTCATATTTCTTGTCACACCAGAGAACTTTCAGTGGAACAAATATGAATCCTTAGAGTTACAATAATGAAATATGCAAAAGAGGGAAGAATGGAAGACAACTTTGCTGTGTTGATCATACTAATTCCTTCTGTAACTAAAAGTGGAGTAGGAATAATTCAAGGTGTAATATCAAATTAGAAATTGATAAGCATCCCGTAGGAGCTTGGAAAAAGAGGGAGGAGGAAGATAGAAATCAAAGGATCCCCGAGATGTAACCTAATACGTAAGAACATTACACATTTAAATATGAAAATGGATCCGTTTCATTTTTATGCAAAATTGGAAAATGTCTCCTGAATATATCTTTAAAACTAAAATAAACCCAACCACCAGCAGCAGAACATTAACATTCACTAATGAACAATGGATTCTCCTTAAGGAGGAAAAATGATACCTAAAGTGTGTAAACACTCTAAGATACACATATACCTTTCCCTAAAGCCCACTGAAGCTGCTATGAGGATACTCTGTGTCAGCCTGGAAGGACACTGGATTAGTCCCAGCTTGTACTGAAGCAAAGGCAGACTTGCAGAAAATATCAAGAGTTCGTGCATCTGCGTCTTTCCATTAATGTTAGCTAAGAAGGGGATTCACATGCTAAAGATGCAGGAAATTTCCTCTTGCAATCATTCTTTTTCAAAAGGCACTTAATATCTTTAGCCCTTTTACTGGTAAGAATTTGAAAATATATTCTATTTTCTACCCAGAAAAAAAAAAAATAAAAAAAATAAGTCAGTGTTCCCACTGGCCAAAGGCATGACTGAAGTTCTGGGGAAAGTACTTATACTTTCTTTCTTTGCTACAGTTCATCAGATGGGTAATTCTTACTACTACAAGTCAGATCCACAGGATGTCCTATAAACGCAGGTAGGAAGGATGAAAGCTCCACAACATGTAGGAAGATTTGCAAGTATTTTGGGCTATTCAGTGGACTGCCACTGAATTTCTGCTACCTAAAAAAAGTTCAGCAGCTTTTACTTTCTCTGTTGCTTTTATTTTTCCCATTCCTCCATTTTGAGTAAAAAGTCTCTATAGTAACCATTTTGCACCCTGATGCATCTGCTGGATGAGAACAAAAGGGACATGGTATATTTCAAGAGATGCTTTCATTTCCAAAAGTCACTTCTTAAAGAGCATGTGCACAACATATGCATATACTTTTTATAACTAAAATATTAATAATTCATTTGGATTCCTGTGACCTCCCACAAAATTCTTATCTGAGATTCCTGACAGAACCTGTGTTAGCAAGCAGTGTGCTCCCACCTTCTGGAAAGTTGAACCCCAATGTTTGGTCCCAAAATAATCCAAAAGTATAGTCACATTCATCCTTCAAACTGCACTTTTCCCAGGTCCATACTGGAATCATGCACGGGCTTTTAGCCCAAGGTTTACTCAGAGGTAAAGCATTATTTCTTTTCCATGTGGTGGCATTACACTAACATCTTTACCATTCATTGCCCATTGTGAAAACAAAGATAGTGAATAACAACTTTGAAATTATTACACTGTAACAATAAATCAGTTATTTACAGCACCTAATTCAGAAGAATTTTGTGTCTAGTTTATAATGAAAAAATATTCAGTCAAAAGATTTCTCCCCTACAGAAACACTGTTCCCAAAAACCTGCCATTTTGCCTTCACTTTGGCAATGTTTACTTTTCAGCTGCAGCTCTGAAAATTAGCAAGTTCATGCCTTCTGCCTTTTAGGCTAATTTAATTAAAAGCGATACTATATTGTATTATACCTCCTTAAAATACTGTTGTAAGAAACAGCCTGGGGATCTACTCCCCAGCTGCTTTAGAACAACTCATAATTCTGTTTAACTTCTCAAGTAGTGAACAATGCTGGTTTATCGTAACTATTTGGAAGGTTGCGATGCCACAACCTAATGCTTATTTTCTTTATTATTGTAATTTTTAACTTCTTAAACTCAGAGGATGGACACCCAAAGTACTGGAGAGAATATTTTGTTATGATTCTGACACCTTTGAGAAAACTAAGCTTCATTGTTTTCTTGTCACTCATTGAACATGGAAAAGCTCAGAAAATACATATACACACTGATAATTGTGCAGTGTCTTTGGATGTAAGCATCTGTGATATATAGCTATATAATGGTTACTGGGAAGGTGCTTTTCACAGAGAAAGTATGGTATGTGCAGCTAAAACACCATGTGTTTTGGGTCTGCAAGTATATATGATCTCTCCAAAAACACACATACCATTCTGTTGAGTTCAACATTTATAATCACATACTTCAGAAACAGTTTAGCTTTCTAATTATACGTAAAGTTTACCTATAGAGGCAATGCAAAATGAGCATAAACTCTTCAGGATGAAAAGATATAGGTCAATTTTTATAATAAGGTAGATTTCTAGTGCCTGAAATGTTTATTTGCATATCAAAAGAAAAGTAAAGCAGTTGCTCTAGCTGAAACTAGTGATAAACCACCTTATGATCTTAATTTCATGAAAATAGAGTCCATGCATCAAAATATTTATGTAAGTTTGCTTTCATTCCATTGAGCACCACTACAAGCATTTAATTCCTGAAGGGAAAAAATACCTACATTCTTTGGAAGTAGGGGATTGTAGAGAACATCTCAACAATATTAAGACTGATTTTCACTGATAGACAGCAAAGCACTGCTAGACAGCCTGGCCAACATTGCCTTTGAGCCACGGGATAAGAAGGTTTTATTTCACCACAAGCAGAAAAGAATGAGTTGACTAGGAATCCATGTGAGTAGGGAAATGTGCTTAGCACAACTCCTTGCCTGGGTTAGGAAACTGGGGGTATTCAGACCCTCTCAGGACTGAGTCTACTGTATTTTCAAGAATACTATAGCAATGGAAATTCATGGCTAAGTCATAGAATCATGGAATGGTTTGGCTTGGATGGGATCTTAAAGATCATCTGGTTCCCATCCCCTGCCATGGGCAGGGACACCTCCCACCAGAACAGGTTGCCCAAAGCCCTGACCAATCTGGCCTTGAACACTTCCAGGGAGGGGGCATCCACAGCTTCTCCAGCTAGCATCTGGGTAATTTGTTCTCTAGATTACAAAGATCTTCATGCTAAGAGAAACACTACTAAAATAGATGAAAAGATTTCTGCTTCTGGTGGAACAGAACATCTGCAGTTTAAAGAATTATTTTCTTTTTAAAGAGGCCTGACTCATTCTGATATTTGAATACCAGAGAGGTTTGGATTCTGAGGGGAGGGAGTTGCTTGGCTTTTTTACTAGTTTTATAATAACACCAACAGTGACATAATATAACCCTGCAACTTTAGAGTAACACAGAAATTAATTAGGTCCCTTGCTCCTTTCTTTCTTCTCTCAGATATTCATTTGTCTCTGTGAGTAACCACATCTACAGGAGAATCAGATTCAGGTACTTCTATCCATTCTATCCATTTCAAAGACAAAAGAAACCAGAGATGATGAGCATCATTGTCACTGATGAAAAATCTTTCACCTTCTACAAACAACGGCCACAAAATCCTGTGAGCTCCATTAATCTTTACTTGGTTAAAATTTCTATTAAAGACAATAGAAGTTTAGCCTAATGAAAGACTTGGGCTCTTTCCCCAGAACTGCAGCATTACAAAAATGTTTCAAAACGCTGCACTTTTAACAGGGTTATATGGAAACACTGCTGGAATGGTTATACTAGTTTTCCATAATATTGCAACCGATACTTGTACAAATGTAGACATGAATCAGGTTAAAATTGTCCTCAAGTTGACTTTAAAATTCTGGAATTAATATTTAAGTTAGCAATTAGTTAAGCTAAATTACTTTAATTGATTAATTAGATTAAATGGATTTAGTTTAAACTTTAGGAGAACCAAAATAAGGAGATCTTTGGCAGGCAAGGCTTGCCTGCTCTTCAGATTTTCTGCTGTCTTTTTCTGTGTTTTTAAATGACTACATAGCTTGTCATGCCTGCATCTCTCCAGTCTGCCTATATTGCTCTGGAATATATCTAGTAGCTACAGCAAAGGTTCAGAGACATTTTATTTTTTTTTTACCTCAATGATTCCTTACCTGACCCCCAATAAATTCCTTAATCTCAGTTTATGTATTTGTTTAAAAAGAAAAAGTTACACCACCAACAATACTCCAACCTCACAAAAGGTGCTGCAAAATTTAATTAACTTTTAAACAAGCTCAGTGATCCTTACGTGACAGAGTCTAAGTACAGTGTGACTTACACCTTGGAGTAGTGCACAACAGTAAAAATAAAACGTCACATGTACACCTGATAAATTAGTCTGAGGAAAATGGAGACATGTAGCTCAGATGCCACTCAATTTCTGAAGCTGGGCTATAAAGGCCTTTGTATGTGTGTGCATGCATTCAAACAACAAGCTACATGCTGCTGTTATTCTTATTATTCCCATGTATTTTTCTTTTACTGAGCAGGTTCCAGCAATCGGATGGATTAATGACATGTTGCTTTATAACAAGTCAAGTGTTTCTTCTCATGAAAAGATAAAATAAAATAAAACACTTCACTAACAAGATTCATTAAAAAGGAAAGCAGCCTGATTCAAAGCGAGATCCAGCCTAGTGCACCTGCTGCACAGCCTGCCTACTAGTTCCAGCTGTGGGTGGTGAGGAGGGGTAAGGAGTTCGATGCAATTCAGCGGTGCTTGCCCACAAACAATGTGTTATCCCTTTAGAGAACATGCTAGGATGCAGAACAAATCCCTGCAGAAAATTTTATGCAATTTCCATGTCAATTTTTGTTTCCTAAATCACAAAAGAAGGTCTTGCTGTCAAGAAAACACTAAATTAATTAATGCATTTTTCAGGCCTTCCCATGTTGCTATTTCTCACCTCCTCTCTTACCTCCAACACAAGCTGCTACAACAGTAAAAGCACAAACTAAACACCAAGCTAAAGACCTGAGCCTGCTAAAATTATAAGAATCCTCAGCTCAAATCAGTGAACCCTGGGGCTGCTCATCTCTTAGTTCAAACATTCAGCAGCTCCTAGACTCAACCTCCAAAATACCAGTGAAGCCTCTTTTAGCCAATCTACCATGACACAGTATTTTCGCATCTGTAGGGCATTACCATTGCATCTTTTACATATATCCAACCCACCCATACCTTTACTGTGGTTATCACTGGTGACATTAAAAAACCCACGAGAAATGGCTTCAGAAAACTCTGGTAGGCAAAAATAAGTGGTACAGGTTGTTCTTTTGGTACTGGTTGGGTTTCTTTGTTTGGGTGGTTGTTTTTTTTTCTCTAAAGCAACACATGCAAATCCACTACAGGGCTTACTATTTATGTTTCCCTTCTGTTTATCTTGTAATATGGCTATTTGCACCGTTTCTGTCATAGGCTGCAATACAGGAAAACTGAATGCCATGATCCTATTGGAACTCAGAAGCTCTGATTTCTCTGAGCCTGTATTTATGTACCCTGTCTCTTCTTTGTATTCCCTTATCCTACTGATTTTAGTTCTGAGCTGATGCATCTCTAGATGTCATGGCACACTTTGTAATGTCAATGCTGTGAATAAAGAAGTACCCAATGGCAGGTAGGGTAACTAACATGCATCCAATGCCTCAAGTACTAGTTATCTTTCCATACTGTTTCTCACAAGAGATCTTGTTGATGGTTCTTAGCAAGCATCAGGGCTGGGATTGAAGACTATGATGAGTCTTTAATCTTAGAAATAACAAATCAAGAAGTCCTAAAATAAAAAGGCTGGAAGAGATGGAAAGGGATCTTTCTAAGTCTGTCAGATTGCTTGAACTAACTAACACAAACTCATCCGAATTGGAGCAGTTCAGGAGGTAAAAGGCAGGGTTTCTTTAGTCCTAGACTTTTGAAATTATCCTATAAGACACAGTCATTACTGTTTCATGCTTTAGGGACAGGTTCTGGGCTTCTTAATTATAAATCTAGTAATCCAAGTGGTCCTCTTAAATGACATGCCGAGTAAGAGAAAACATTTTGTGAATGCCATGTGTAAAAACATATAGAGACCTTTTTGTGAGGCAAGATGAAGAAATGACAGGTTCTCTCCATACCAAACTTGCAAGCAAATTACAGGATACAGTGCCAGACATAGACAAGTATGGCACTGGTGGTACTCAAGCTGAAGGCAGCCACATATTCGGACATTTTGTGAGGAGGAAAGGAATTTGGCACTTATGAACAGAGAAGCTGTTCCAGCCATGAGGGGCACCATGAAAGGCTGGATGAGGAGACAAAGAAAGCAGTGAAGGAAAGCTGGTGTGAAAGGAAGGCGTGCAGAAGAACTGGAAAGGAGAAGACAGAGCAAGGTCTAGCTGCAGTCTGCTCTATGTGACCAGTCCACAGGAATGTGTTACTGTAAAACTTAGGAGGAGAAAAAAGTCCACCGGACAAGCAATCTGCACATAGTTACAACCTGGGACACAGGTTCATTTAAATTATTATTTTCCCTTCAGCCCACACATTTGTGTGCTGTTGGTGATGACTTCTTTCTCTAATAAGTCATAGCAGGCCTCAGCCTAAATAATACCAGTACTGAACCCGTGACCTTTTAAGCCATGCTGTCAGGCAGGGGGGCTGCAGTAATGTGAAGCAGAGCTAACATCAAACTGGCAGGGCACAATGGCCCCATTATTGAGTTTGCTTGCACTTGTCCAACACTGGGTAAAACCCCCTGAATGATGTCAAGACCTTTTAAATGTCAAGTCTGCCTGGCTCTGGGCACTTTTGACTGAAAGCTCCTAAAAGAGCAGCAGGCTCTGGATTGCAAAGAGTGACTGCAGGCAGTTTATGGAGGAAAGCAAGCAGGGGCAAATGCAAAGAAGAAATACGTGCCTGGGAAAAGAGATTTTTGCAGCGGTCTGTGAGATTTTACTTGGTAATTAACTTAGAAATCATGCAACTGTTCCAAACAGTTGACCTGTGGCTGCCCTTTGGGTTGAGAGCTAAATTTTGTATTTACTAGCTACCTTGGGAAAGGGGGAGCAGATTGAAAGTAGTGGTGTTGAGGAGTATTTATTAACAAATCACTTTTAAAGTGAAGGGCAAATAGCCAATGAAATCTGGCTTGTGAATTTAATACAGTTTTATGAGCATATGGCACCACTCAGGGGACATAAAGGAGGCATTTTTGTTACAGATGTACCTGTGACTGGCAAGGAAGCTGTAATGAGAAGACTGAAGCAAAAATACATGTTTCTTGTAAATACATTTGAGCAGAGGAAATGAAGCAACACTGAAACTGTTCAAACATCCTTTAGTGATAATACTACTACTTGTGAATTTCAAGCTGCACCTTGCAGTTGAAATTACTTGTGCAAAATATTATTATTCACAACTCAAGACTGAAAAAAGCAAAAAAACCAACTTCCACAATAAAGTTATTTAATATGTATGTACCCACCCCATGTCCATGCTCCAAAACTCTCACAGGCTTCACAAGGTGCCCACCCCCAATTTCTTGGATCTTTTTTGTTCTTCAATCTGAGTCCACTGTTTTAACAATTTAACTGAGAGTCACAGAAAACTGTAAACAGAGAATAAAGAGGAAAAAGATGTCCTCCATGAACTTGGAAATGTTCCTAGCATTCCCATTCTACCATTGGAAAGATTTCAATGGATTTTGGCACAGGCCCTTCAAGCTCAAGTCTGTGAATATGGGGAAGGTATTAAGGAATAATAGGAGTTTTCAGCAAATGAGTTCTTTTGCACTAATTCCCTAGGAGAATATAATACTTCAAGAATGTTAGAAGATTCTTGTGCTAGATACTTTACTTTCAGTAACTGTAGTAATTTCCTTGCAGATAAGTCTTTAATCCATTTACTACCCACTAGATGCTGCAGGCACTTACACTGGTTTGGCAGAGTACAGAACTGTTGTTACTGCAGCACACAGCCCAGCTGAGCTAGATACTTGCAGAAGCAGTACAATGATCAGGGATTATTCTACTTCTTCTGATATATCTTGTACTGCTAGAGGAACAGTCCAAAAATGTCACATCTAAATCCATGACATACAGGTAAAATGATACAACTATCTCCTGCAGTCCCATTTTTTTTCAGTCCTCATTTCTGTAATGAACTCACATGGAATCAGAATGGATTCAGCCTTTTATAAAATTCTTTTAAATAAAGAACAGAACTCATAACACACTTGAGAAAAATTACAACATGAAGTTGAATATGACACAATTCCTTCACGGTCTGCTTCTTTTCAATCTTGAATCAAAGATGGAAAAGTAAAGGGAAGGAAAGTTAGGACTAGTGATTCTTCCATGTGTAAAGCAAGCTCTGCTTCCTGATTTGATAGTTACTTGCCTCCCAAAAGCAGACAAGGTGTGTGACATGAAATTTAGGCCACAGAAAATCACAGCATCAAAAGACAAGCCCTATCAATTATTGTTTTGAAAATATTTTGTTGTGGTTTAGATGTTTGTTTTATTACCTGATGACTACTCCTCACCCAGAGAGGGGAATCAAGAAAAGGAAAGGAGACCCATGGGTTGAAATAAAAACGTGTTAATAATAATAACAACAATAATAATAATAACGATGATAATAATAATGATAAGACAACGACCACCACCACCACCACCACAATAAACATAATCAATAACAACAAAAGTATTAATATAAAGTACGCAGACTTATATGCAACTGATATCACAGAATCACAGAATATTAGGAGTTGGAAGGGACCTCAAAAGACCATCTAGTCCAACCCACCTGCCAGAGCAGGATCACCCAGAGTAGGTCACACAGGAATGCATTCAGGCAGGTTTTGAATGTCTCCAGAGAAGGAGACTCCACGACCTCTCTGGGCAGCCTGGTCCAGTGCTCTGTCACCCTCACAGTGAAAAGTTTTTTCTTATGTTCAGGTTGAACCTCCTATGTTCCAGCTTGCTCCCATTTCCCCTTGTCCTATCATTGGCTGTCACTGAGAAGAGCCTGGCTCCTTCCTCCTGACACTTGCCCTTTACACATTTATAAACATTAATGAGGTCTCCCCTCAGTCTCCTCTTCTCCAAGCTAAAGAGACCCAGCTTCCTCAGTGGCTCCTCATAAGGGAGATGCTCCACTCCCTCAATCATCTTTGTGGCTCTGCGCTGGACTCTTTCAAGCAATTCCCTGTCCTTCTTGAACTGAGGGGCCCAGAACTGGACTGATATACTGAGGGATTAGGCCTCAGAAGTAGAACAGCAGAACAGTACCTCTTGGGATGTCAGCCATTGAAAAAGGAAAGCTGTTCCCAGCAAACTCTACAGTTTGTAGTGAGCATGATGTTTATGGTATACATAAATTTTGTTGGCCAGCCTGGGGTCAACTGCCCTAGGTTTCTGCTTCCCCCAGCCTCTGCACCTGTTTACCTCAAGAATGCTTAAGACCTTGATCATCATATACCAGTGTTGGTCGAAAAGTAAAACAGAGTGTCTTATCGCTTTGTTCACATAAAATTTAGTATTGTCATCTTTGTAGAAATGCAGTTATCTTGAACAGAAAACTAATTCTAAAGTTCTATCCCAGTAAATCAGGACATATTTCCATTATAAGCCTTTTTCCAAGTACTCAGAACATTCTTAAAGACTAAGGAAAGGAAAGAAACAAAGGCAAAAAAAAAGACTAAAGCTATCCTTGGGCAGAATATCTTTAAATAGTCCTGCACCCAACAGAGACTTCTTATGAATTCTCTTTAACTCTTTTAGAGGTTTCAAGTAATTCTTACAAGTTCATTTGTACTGCCTTATTTATATTTTATTATTTTGTTCTCTTAAATAAAGTTCAGAAGGAAAACCAGACTCTGATGTGACTACTGGTGGCCTTTAGCTTACAGTCACTTATCTTTATCCCTACTTTTTGTCTCTTCATTTATCAAATGCTGCTATATTTGATGATCAAATATTTGAGCAGGATCACTATATCCATTATTTTACAGCTTTGTGGCCTATGTTCACTTAAAAAACTACAAGATGGAGGACAGAAAGTTAATCTTTTTTGCAGAGCTCCTAGAAAATGGGCATTAATCTAGTTTGAAGATTTCATTATTTAAGTCAAGATCTATTTTTAGTTCTAGGCACATATGTGCAAAATGTTCTCAACAATGTCTCTGATAAGTCTTGTCGGATGTCCACTAAAACGCCATAAATATCCTAAAAAAAATATTCCTTATTCACAAGTACTCACTGAGATTCATCACCTGTCTGCCTCATTGTCTGTGTGCAGTTCATTCAAACTTCTAATTGCTTTTACTAAACACAAGTCATAGTGTTCATTTCAGTTTCTTGGTTGGCCAAGTATAGCCTGTGAAAGAGTCTGAGCAAACTCTAACAACTGAGTGTGTTCTAAGAACTTCCAGTGTTTACTTCGCAATACAGATTTGATATTCGCTATTGTGAAGAATATTCCAGTTTTAAAAGATAGAATATACCACACGCAAAAACCCCCTATCAACACAGTAAAAAAGAATTTGCTTAAAAATCACAGTAAACACTAACAGACTGTCAGTTTTTTGTGTAATGACCCAGCTGTCATTATTGCCATGGCTGCAAATTCTGCTTGCCTGCTGGGCTGCAGAATGATGTTGTATTGGTTGGATATCAAGAGTCTGATACTGCTGCTAAACAGCATGGCTGGAAGCATGCCACATACAGCAGAGTGTGGCTCCCCAACCCAGCTGGGCTCTGGCTGGCCCCAGAGCAGAGCCACAGTCATAGGAAAAGAAGAAGAGGCAATTTTTTTCAGGAGGAAATGTACCTTGTGAGTATTTGGGGTCCACTCAGATCCCTTCATAGAGACCTTCCTGTTCACTGGGAATCAGCATCCATAAAGGATGCGTGAGCAGCTCGAGCAGTTTTGCGAGGGGGAAGCAGAGAACCCAGGGCATAACATCAGCTGCTGCACCACTGCTCACAGGTGCCATTCCTCAAGAATATCAGCTGCCTACATGACTTTTTTAGAGAAGTGCAACTGCAACTCTAGTGCAGCATGCACCGTAGTATGAAATTCGGCTGTGCCTAAGAATTTCAGGACTAACAACAGGAACTACTTCATCTTCTCTCTTCTTTCTTTTTTTCTCCTTCAAAATGGCATTTCCCTTTTAATGCAACTGAAGCTAGAGTTTGGCAGAAGCTATTTTGCTAAAGCAGCAGTCTTAAATTTCAAACAAATCTTAAAGTAACTCCAATCTTTGTGGAAGTTCATAAAGAAAACATGTAAACTTTAAAAGAAGGAGGGGCAGTGGGAGCACCTGAGAAGACAGAGTGAACAAAAACGCCTACGCTAGCCAAGGTAGAAAACACACTACAAATAAGCACAACATAGGCAACTGTACTCCTACACTAGTCACTTATACACTTACAGCTCTAAATAGAACACGGTCCACCGATATTATGGTCATCAGAAGAGTTCACTTCTGCTACGCTTAGAACATTTGGGTAGACCTACCCTTAGTATCAGTGGACCAGGACTCCATTGCTTTTGACCTTACCTAGCCAAAACAGTTTTCTTAGAAAGCAGCTTTAAGGTTGTGTATATTTAATACCTGCTGACAGGAAATTTTAAATTCCCACTGGCAAATGTGCAAGCCCTAAGTAGTTGTTTGTCCATCCAATTAGTTGGGGTATGGGGGGAGTGAAAGAAACTATGCTATCTGAGTTCTCCAAACAATCACAACTTAACAACCCAGTTCAATGCTACAATACTTATAATCAGTCTATATGGTGAAAACAAAGTATTTTTTTATTGAATGTGTTTGAATAATGGATAAATTAAAGGAAATTGTAATCTGTTCTTCTGAGAAGAAAAGCAGGCTAAATTAATTGAATAAATTATTCATTGTAAATTATGGGCTCAAGTCTGCTACCATGTCTTCATATATATACGTTCATTTTCTGGCACCTCTGCTGAGCTTGCTAACAAGGATACCAATTAGTAACAATACTACTGGCCGTTTTGTTTTAGATTTACTGTCTCTGCAGTTCTTGGTTTTGTCTGGTACTAAATGCTGATGTACTAAAAAGACATAGATTCTTCCATTTCAAGTAAAATCAGAAAATACTGCAAGTCTAAAAAAATTTATAGCAAGTAGACAACTTGTCTGAGCTTTACTGCTTGATCCTTCAGTCAGAAGTTGGACTCTGTTTCAGCAAGTGCCCAGGCTTTGGTATAGGTATTTGGAATAAGCCTTCCAATGTTCACAGTTGTTGCTTATCTCTAGTTATGAAACAGCAAAATAGATATCTGCCTCCAGTAACAAAGAAACCTCCAACTTAGGGTATGTAAAATAAAGCTTATTCCATAGCAAATACTTATTTCTTGTGTAGTGATTTGGAAAGATGATACATGCTGCTTATCTGACTTGGGTGAATCAAAGCAGTCAGTCAAAGAAAAAACTACCTGAGGCTTCAAAAAAGGCTCACTGATATGGGGACTTGAGCTGCTTCATGGACAGACAATACAACATGAAGGGTTCAGCAAAGCTCCGAGTTTTTAAAATTAAATTCAAGCCTTTCAAAAGTTTGAGACAACACCAAACTAAGAAACTCTAGGGTGTAATAATTTGATCTGGTTTTCTATTTCTACAATCATAGAATTATATTTACCTGACAGAGGAGACACTATGATCAGGCAGGTGGTTCTCCCATCTCCTGCTCTCCAGGTGTGCTGACCCCTGCGATTTCCTCAAATGTGGGAAACTTGACTGCATAATTTGTGGTCTACAACATAGGTATCTGCCCTCTGTGGCTGCCTTTATAACAGTGCTTTATTGCAGTTCCTCCTACTTTAGGTGTCTGCTTAGGTTGAGGTGAACTTCTGGGCCAGCTACTTTCTTTCTATGGACTGCAAAGTAAAGCAGGGGGGGTGACTAACTGAAGTGAAGTCAACCACAAAGTAGATGTCTGACTGACCACAGCCTCTTGTGCCTCAGGACCAAATTAGAGATGGTTGAGGACCTGTATATGGTAATGCCAGTGAACAAATGCTGATCAATAACATGTGTTCATAGAAAATGCTATTTCCAGTATTCAGGAAAACAAGAATCAAATGCACAAAGAATAAGCAAGGTAGTTGAAGCTTTGCTACCTGCTGCCTTCCTCTAAAACTAAAGTTTATTAAAAACAACCAAACTAGGATATGAAAGCACTAAAGATTACATATTATTTTTCAGTTTACAGACTTTGCATAGGTTTCACCTCCCTTGCCCAGTGGAAACAATTAAGATAACTGAAGCAAAAATGATTATGTCTTTAATAACAAGCAAAATTGTTCAAGGTCTATTGTCTCGTCTTAAGGGAGTAACATGGCTCATGTCTGTATAACTAAGCTGTTTTTGACATGCCAGTGTGGCCTCATCCATGTCAGTTGTTTAAAACAGTTTCCGACCTGCAGTATTCTCTGAATTGTGTCCAGGTACTGTTTGGAAAAATACTATTTGTCATGGGCAAAAACAGCCAGGGAGCACTGGTTCAAGACTATTTCTTTATTTCCTTATCTTACCAGCCTGATCTCACTGGGGCTAGCTTGGATTATCTAGCCTTATTATGCCTCTTCAGTGAAGTAAATATTAAATGACAGACACCACATCAAGAGTAAAACTGGAAATATTCAGGCTTTATGCAGCTGTATCTCCACCAAACATTCATAGACTTGCTTTGTTACATACTCGTATCCTACATCAGTCAAGCTTGCAGGGCCTCAATCCTTTCATTGGTTACTCTGTTCATGTACTGACTGGGAAAGGCCTACTTTGTACTTCTCCTATTCGAGAAATGAACACTATCATTTTATTTGGAAAACACATACAAATACAGCTTACACAATGTGCTATGAAAGAGTCAGTGGAAAAACTGTCGATTTACAGTTTCTCTTCCCAACCTTTTTCTTGACTCTTTAATTGAATTTATTTGAAAAACATTAGTGGAAATGTCATCTTGCAGTTACTATTTTCATGGCATTTTGATTTGGTTTTTAAATGAGTTGACTTTATCTGCTAAGCTAATTCATGACTGTTCTCTGTGTGGTCTGCTGATTTCTCTTCATATCTGTGTATCTCACTCTTAATGTGAAGCTGATCTCACACGGGGCAGTCATGGACATTTTTTTTACACCAAGACTATGGACAGATCTCTTGCCATGCAGTGCAAGCCTTTGAGATAACCAAATTCAACACAAACTGGCAGGATATACCACTGCAGAGATTGCTTAGTCACATAATTGCTCATTCTAAAAATTACAGAATATCCAAGTAGGGCATGAATATATGTCTGCCTATGCTATCTTTCACAGACTCTCACTTCCTTGCTATATATCTCTTTGCAGTCAGCTGGAACAGTGTCTCTGGGAAGCTCAGAATTTCTGAAGGACAATGAAACTTTTTGTTAAGGATTAATGTAGCAATGAAGAAGCACTATAAACCAGAACAAAACTTCCTCATAAATGAAACTGTTTATTGTCAAAACAATAGCCTATGCTATTTGGGATAGATAGGGATTTGTTATCATTTGGCTCCTAGTCCTTTGACTTCCATCAAGGTTGGATATGACGGTATGGAAATCCCCCAATGACTCTCTCTTTAGAGAAAAAGGAACTCAAAAAGGTGGTTACAATGTGTATTCTGTTTATTCTCAGGTAGGAGTCAGCCTGAAGTTTCCCCTGAGCCTGAAGGTTCCCCTGGTGATGCTGGTTTTGAGAGAAAAATCCTAACGTCACACCACAGAAAAGGGCTGAGGACTTGGATATGGGCAAGGCTGGTGCTGCCATCTTCTCCTGAAGGTCACTGATGTGACCATCCAGCCTCAGTATTCTTCAGGGATTGCCTATCAATCTATGCTGGGATTAATCTACTTCTGGGATTAAATTATGTACTCTCCTGTGCAGCCCTGTGGAATCACACTGGGAGAGAATTGTTACAAGGCAATGGAAGGGAAAATGATCCTGAAGTATCTTTCTGTCAACTGCTCTGCACGGATGAATGCACCCATTAGAGATGTTAGCTGGGGAAGGGTATGTGTGGGCGCTCAACAGGCCATCCCAAAGATCTACAGAGATAGGAGATTGCTTTATTTTCTGTAGTGCATAACCTGTGATTTGCTGGATCATTATTCAGCTTGGTTTCTGTTGCTATGTAAAAATTACAGAGACAGTACTCCCTGATAAAGGGTGAATGTCAGGTTGCCTTTGTTTCCTGCTTACAAAGACTTAAGTTCCTTGCTAGATTCCCCTAGTGACAGCAGAGTTGATATTGCTACAGTCTGCACCACATCGACAAGCTGTTAGCCAAAAGAAAGCTGATTCTTTCCTGCATTAGCGTTGACTTTCAGTATAATTAATCCCTGCAGTCTAAATGGCATGGGACTGGATTCTGTTTCTTCTTTTTAAACTTACCAGCTACCCTTGCTGAAAAAGCATGGTCTTATTTTAGTTGCATTTTATTTTGCAATCCAATACATTGTGAAGATGATACGCTGCATATAGCGTCATTCATCATTCATTCCTATAGATCTAAAGAACAATAAACATTACACTTTTTGCTGGATGAACAGTAAGTGATAAATAACACAGAGGTTTAGAATTCTGGAGATTACCTGGTGCAACATAAACAATTTCAAACTAACTTTATCCACTTTTAATTTTTCTTTCAGATATTTAAAACTTCACTCATCTGCCTCATATATGCTAAACTTACTGGCAAGTAACTAGCATGAACTAATGAAGTAATATTTATATATTTCACTAATTATAACTACAAGAAAGTAGTTAATTAACAGCTAATTAAATGACAATCAGATCTGTGAAAGATTTCAAGGACAATGAAGAGGGACAATGTTTACAAAGCAATGAGTAACCGGAACCCTGCATTTACAAAGTTTTCCCCTTTTTGTAATCAAAGAGCAACATAGCTGGTTTTTCCCATTGAAATAGGAAAGTGGCAGGCCTCTAGTTCTGAAAGACCTATTGAGAAAATGCTTTTTTGAAACCTAAAACATTAATTTAACCCACAAGTATGATAAGTGCCAAATCCTGTTTTTTATTGAATTCACCCTGAAAGATGATTTTTCAAAATGTATTTTCTTATCAAGGTGCCTTACTAACTTCAGCTATGGGTTTTGACTACCTCAACCTCTAACCTGAACCAGCCTGCAGAGAAACATGCTTAAAGCCCAGGCAGTAAAGAAGCAATCAGCTACAGCAGGGAAGAATTGCTCCTGTGGACTACACAGTTGTTGGATCAATTCAATGTCATGTTTGATGCAGGTGGCCTGGAGAAAGAAAATAATGCAGTCCAATCTGAGTTGCTAATAGCAGTCTTCTAAATTCACCCACCCATTAAGAACCTGAAATAAATGTACCCTGTTATACTGCGGAAGGACAAATTGAACTGTTGTTGGGAAAGCAAAGTATTTGAATTCTGGTGCCTAAGTATATATTTGTGAGCCAAAACTGGGTTTTAATAATCTGGCCAGTATGTATGGAAACACATACAAGGTTTCTAACACTGTCCATCCAGAGTCAGCAGCCCCTGACCTGTGAAGGTCTCCATAAATTGCACCTTTCTGTCACTGCAGCATTGCAATTGGTCTGCCTTGTCTGGGAGTTGTGCGCAGAGGTATTACCCTTTGCTAAGCTGTTGCATTTAAGGGTTCTATGTTGAAAATAATTTATGAGATTCTGTGTCCCTCCACCAAAGTAAAAGAGAACAAGAAGCAGAGTTTGCAAAGCATGACCTGAAACTGCTGGAAACTGCACAGCAAACTACTGTTTCCTCTGCAGAGACCTGATTCAGAAAGGTAGCTACCCAGGTATCTGCTGTGACTTCATTACAAACATTTGGGCTCTGAATTCTGCATGTATTGAAAACGTGAATCACGGCAGCTGCAGCTACCAGTGTCCACACTCACTGTGTGGATGCCTACTACAGCCCAGTTCAACACAAAGACTGAAATTTCACTGCAGAGTTTCACAGAGGAGGGAACTCCTGCTGTGGGGAACCAGCATCACGAGGCACATTGCCAGCACAGTGTGCGTATGTCTGAAAATGACCATAGCCAAGCAATGCTTACTCAAATGGTCTTTTGCATTGTTTCAGTCAATGGCAGAAATAAAAGAATATTTGTTTCAGCAGAAGGAAAATGAAGGAAAAAACCTTACCCTGACAATATAAACATGGCATCTAATTTTGTTTAGTTTATTTGACTCCTTCTAACCTCCCTTAAAACTGCATTAATTTCTAAGCATATCTACATTCCCTTTCTTTCTTTGACTAGTAATACTTTCTGATTTTAGTATGGATGAGTGTAATACATGCAGGACAAAAAAACTACCAGAAAATAACATAATTACCACCATTGATCTAGCTGTGACTGCTTCCTTCACAGTTACAGGCAACAGGCATCTGTGCCCAGAAAGTAAAAATTTTCAGAAATATCAGAGCATTTATAGAGCACCATGCTGAACATAGTGGGGAGGTTCAAGAAACCGCTTACAGTATCATACTCAGTGCATTCTCTAACACTGTATGTACAGTGACCTTAGTACTATATTTTGAGATACAACACTACAGCTATGACTCAACTGCTATTGTCTTGCAAACTGTTTGCAAAAAACTTCTCTCTTTTTTTTGGGAAAAAACAGGTAATCAGAAGTGCATGTAACCTAGATAAAATTCTAGACATGGATGAGGAACAGTACATAAGGCCAGAACATCAACAGTTACACTCATTGCACTCATCTTTTTCTCAATGTCACTATACAAATGCAAAAAAAAAAAAAAAGGTAAGTATCCTAGCTAGAAATAAGGGTGACACAACAGGCCAAGGAAGATTGGCATTCTGGTTTTCAATGCTAAGGCCCACCAGTGGCTCCCTTGAGCAGAAACATCTGTTCCTAAACACTGTGTTGAAAAGCATGACCACCCCAGTTAATATATTCAGGTTAATGAGTAACAAAAGAAAGGATGAAGATTTTCCATAACCAGTCAAGAAAGGACACAGCACTGATTATCAGAATGTGGCAGTTTCTGATTGCTACACTTTTAATTGACTACTTGCACTAGGACATGAAGCACATTTTGTGTATATGTTCTAAAGCGTGTGTGACAGATTGCTATTCAGAAATTCTGAGTATACATGGGGGTTTTTTCTCTTGGGAAAGACAAATGTTAGAAAATTTCCTGAGGCCACAGAAAGGGGAAATTTTCTCTCCAACTATATTATGAACTCTGTCTTCATAACCTGAGTAAATGTTCTAGTTTCTGCTATTTATGAGCCTGGTTGTTTCTAGCATGGTTTTAGCACAAGTTGCCTTGATAAATGCAGAGTGGGAATTATTCTGAGAAGGGTATTAGCAGAACCATCCAAGTGTAGCAAAGATATTAAATAAAAGCTTTATTGAAATAAATATGAGATGAAAAGCTACAGTAGTACCTGCTTCCCTGATTGGTTAATAGCTCAGTGTTTAAAGATGGAAAGAGTGAGTGGTAACAGAGGTGCCACACTTGAACCTTTCTGTATACTGGACTCGCATAACTCCTGTTTCCAGGCTGTGCAAAGTGACGCATTGCCTTTTGGAGAAACTGATTTCTCTCTACTTACAACATAGGCAACCTAGGAGCTCAAGCCCCTTAGCTTGGGCACATAATATTTTGAGTCCTATCTATAGCCTTCCAAGTTTACAGGTCTCAGCACCAGCATCAAGCCATGCCCTGGATTGACCCTGCTTAAGCTTGGTCCCACTGTTCCAGATGCTTCCAGCAAGTGAATCCATGGATTGGTATCCACTGTGCTGGCATTGGAGAAAAAAATATCTCACTTGCATTGTGCACAGCTTCTATGCCAGTTTGTATCTTGAACTAAGGTAAAGGCAAGGGGCTTGAGACTGGGAGACAGAAGTACAGGGGAGGCAGTTGGTCTGAACACCAACAAAGAACGATTCTGGCAACAACCCTGGAATGGTATTCTGAATGTACAATCTTTGCTGATTCTCTTACTCAATTCAGGCAAGAATTGACCTAAGTACCAACTACACTATAAAAAAGATAAGTGATGACACTAAGATTTTTACTTATTTTTCTTCTTTTTTCTCTTTTTAGGGAAGAAAAGTAGTTAATAAGATCATTCATGGCAATCAAAGGGCTCTGTAGGACACTCCAGTTCAAATCCTTAATCTAGTCAGTTGTTGTGTACAAGCACAACTCCAAAAAAAAGTCTAAATACTCACCTCAAAGCAATAAGTACATTAAGGAAGCAGTAAGAAAGCAGGAATCATGCAGAATAAGAATCTGAATGTAAGTTTGTACCCTGCAGATTCCCAACCCCAATTGGAATTACTTTTTTATTTTTTAAGGTATTTAAAATTTTATGGGAGAGGAAAGCAATTTTTTGTCCAGACAAGCTAAAAGGTGACATATCTCTGAAGGCTAGAACATCTATTTGCAGGGGAATGTGAGAAACTAAAAGACCTTCATAGCCATGCAGGTCAATATGGCTCTCTACCACAGTCTCTAATGGACTTTGCTGTTTCCCCAAACCAAGAGTTTCAAAGCCATTTATCATTTGGCTGAGAGCTTCAGGATCCAGTGCTCCCAAAATGGCAAAGTGGAAAAATTTACAGGTCTGCATGAAACATCTCAGAGATATCTGAATAAGACCCAAATTTGGTGGGAAAGATAGCATAACTATGTGTAAGTATTGGCATTAGTAGCAGCAATGGTATGAAAAGAAAAAAACAACCCCAAAAAAACCCAGACTCCAAACAACCAAACAAAAAGAGCAGACGTGGGGAAAAAAAAAACCAGACTTCATATTGACAGTGATGGAATTGATTCTGTAAAATTAATCTGCCATTTGAAGAAAGGAATACTGAATATTAAGACAGACAGACAGACTGTAAGGGAGGAAAAAAGGAGTGGCTGAGCTACGAATTTCACCACTGAACTTCTTTCACAATAACAACAGAAAAAAAATGGAGGTTTCCAAAGCACCAACCACATTGTTAATTAGCAGTGTAATTTGTGCTGCCTTTAATGAAGGCTTATTCTGCTCTGGCTGTCAGGAGAAGAAAACAGGAAGGGCATTTAGAAACCTTATGAAAAATAACCACAGTTTTAGGGCATTTGGGCTTGAAAAATGTACAGCTGTTGATGGATTAAAACACACGCACACAGACACACACAACTCCCATAAACATTTGAAGAATAATAGACGGAAGGAAAATAAGTAATAAGAGAGAGAAAGATTTTGTTTATAGACTTGACTGGTTGACTAGGGTATAATTATAGGACCTGCTTCCAATCCATCCTATGTAAAATAATTAGTGTGTACAGGAGACTGATTTGCTCATAACAAATGGATCTCCTTATGATGGAGCAGAGTGATATTGGTGTGAATACACCAGACTGACAGCATAATTTAACAGGAATGATGCTGTAGGGTGGACGTTATTAGCTTCAGCATTTCTGGAGGCATGCTGTACTTGCAGGCACGTCTTACTTTCGCACAGAAGGTGCACAAGGTAAAAGAAGTGGCAGTCTTATAGATCAGAAGTTTTAAAGGAGTTAATTAGCTTGCACAAATCTTTCTGCTGTACTGCTGCCAAGCTGTGCTAAGTACTGCAGAAAGAAAGGTGGCCAGCCTTGATTCAGGCAAAATTGTTGATGCCCGTTTAGTGAGGACCAGATATGGAGGATGTCCTTACTGTTCTCCCAGAGCTGAGCCAACCAAGGCAGGTGAGAATAATAGAGAGTAGAAACATCTACAGTGTTGTTCCATGCCCCCCACCAAACTCAGGCTTATTCTGTCTAGTACCACTGGCTATCAGACTTAGGGAGCGATTCTGCTGCTTTCGAGCATACTTCAAGATCCTGTGGCTGCTGAGCAAAGAGAAGAGAGGTCTGGCTACAGAAGAGACACCAAAGTTGATTACAGACCTTGTGTAAAATAGTCTCCAACCATGGCCCTAGTGGAGTTTTAAAATACGCTCGGTAGTTCTGAAGGGTTGAGATGTGTTTAGTGCATGCACTGCTATCAGCATTGACAAAGCATGTATGAATCATCTTTGATGAATCTGAAATTCTGGTAAGAATTAGAGCAGTTCAGATGTGCTCCAAGTTAGCAGTAAACAAACATTAACCATTATATGTTAGAAGTGTTCTCATGGACAGGCTTCATGAAAAGCTATCCCCACTAACCCTACCAACTGCTCTTGGGGACTGAGGATCTAGAGATCCAGCTGAGGAGGGTGATATACTAGCAGATCTTTGTTACAGTACTGCCATCACAATTAGATGGTTTTTTTCCTGTCAGCAGTTGGCAAGGCTATTGAAAACAGAAGCAGGCTGTTAGATCTGGACAGTCCAACTTAGCTAACAGAATCCCAAACTAGGAGTTAGGACTCTTGGGTTGTACAGCCTACTGAGTATCCTTCTTTTTTTTTTTCCTTATTGTTATATGACAGAGTCCACCTTGCCTATCTTTCTTGGGTGTTGTGGATCAAAAGAAATACATCCTATCATTATTATATTCGCTGATACATTAGTAGATGCCAGTACTAAAAGAAACCCAGAAGTTAACGGTTCTGCAGCGTGCAATAAATAGTACTACTATTACTACTAGTGACAATTAGTTGCTGAGCAAAGAGCTGCAAAGAGTTACTACAGGATAATATACTGTCATCTATACCTATATTCAGTGGAAAGAAATAACAGGGTATCTCTGTGGAAAAGCCATTTAAAATATATACTCTACAGAATAAAATGTGGTGAATGATTTATGTAACACACTAAAGATATAAAAATGCATAGGCATAATTTATTTATTTTTGTTAAATATCTGTTAATCTCATTCTGGAGGTCTTCATCCTGTACTTACAATGCTAGGTTGAAAAATCCTCCAAAGGTTGTCATAGATCAAAGCTATAACTTATATTTTAGTTATTTGCGCTCCAAGATACTTGCTCCAATTTGAATTTATTAAGAATAATTAAAAGTGTATGTCAGAAGGGACAGGATATAAAACACACCGCAGCTAAGTCACAAACCTTGCCAAAACTTAAATAAAAACATTCCCTTCCACCAGCTTTCCAAGGAAGAGGTGCCAAATCTACCTCTGGAGCAACTCCACCAAACTCAATAGAGTGGCACAGGGAATACATTTGGCCAATGCTACCTGGCATATGGCATTCTAGGAAGCATTGTGATTTACTAACAGGTTGGCCACATTAATGTTTTCAGTCTCTCGAGTGCATCATATCTATTCTGCAGGATACATTTCTCCACTGTACTATCCCACTCACGCTAACAGAAAACTAGTGAGGAATGACTGACCACAAAGCATTACAACGAGTTGTGCGAGTAAGATTTTAGTCAGGCTATTTGCTCTTTTCTCTGCATCCTACTAGTTTTATTTCCTTGTCTGGAAGTAAAACAGTTTGTTTTTGATATGCTGGATGGTTTCAGGTAAACTCTGGGCTCTGGTCAATAAGCAGGAACAGGTATGCAGGTTGGCATGTCACATAACTGCCCAATCTTTGCTGCCCAGATGCCAGAACTGCTTGTTACAGTTCCTGAATCATGGTAGCTTACAGTGTGCCATATTAAGACAATACAAAATCAGTGGTTGTTCACTACACTGACAACTGACAGTGACATCTGAAATAGGATACAATTGCCAGTGTAAAAAGGAGATTTCCAAGCCAGCAGTTCCTTTTTCAGAATGGGTTTTGCTGCATTGTTAAACTAAAACATCACCTCCTCCCTGAAGGGGAACATCCAGTTAATTTTCTTTCTCTTTATTTGTCTTGTCTTAATGTGGATGTTGCACTGTGATTTGCTGGAGAGGGTCCATGCTACCAGAAGGTTTTCAGAAATGGCCATGAACAAGGATGCTCTGCCTTATGCCCATTTACACACAGTGGCTGTGGGCAGCCAGGCTGTGAAGGGTTTTGTAGCCATGAGCAGCAGGCAAACGTAGTCTCAAGTTGAGTCTCAGTCCTACTAATAACATACTGAATATTCACCAAAAGTTACTCTGAAGCTTACTCTCTTTTTAGACACTTTGTAGGACCAAAAGAATTGAGGAACAGCTGGTGAACACAGTACTGCAACATCAAGAGTCACATGGCTTTCTTCTCCCCACCTTAAACTGCAGGACCAGCACCATAGAACTGTCTTCTCCCAGAAACTGATGTGGCCAAAGATCAAAGCAATAAACTTGCAGTTCAGAAAAGCTGCTTCTTTGTAATAAAAGCCTTAAAGAATGGCCCCAGGAACACAGTTATAAAGAAACTATTTAGAAAATAAATCTGATGCTGAAATTAAATCTAAACAGTAATTAAAAAAAAAACCCAAGAAAAATACAAATCAAGTCTAAGAAGATAAATAGCATAACACAGAGGAGAAAAGAGCTTAGAGTACTACAGAAAAAAACCCAGTATTTTTTTCTATTACTGTTGACACATAAACACTATAAGAAACAAGTTAATTAGGAAAGTCTTCTACAACTCAGATCAACAAAATGGTTTGGAAATAGGTTTGCAGGTGGTGTAAGGTGGATTTTACCCTGCAGATGCTTATGCTTATTATGGCCTACTTCTTAACTTTCAATATGAAACAAAAGCATTAGCTAAACAACATTCTCCTTTCCATTGCAGATTATACTTCCAAAGCAGATAAAAGTTCATAATACATGAGTAAACTCTTAGTTACTTGAAAATTGTGCTTTGCTCTCTTTGAGTCATATGAATGTGGGTGTGAGAGAAAAGGACATATGTTCTGAAAAGCCCCGACAAGAATTAAACTTGAAATCAAAAGCACACATATTTGCCTTTACTATGGAAGATAATATCAAGTTCAATCTAAAGAAAATTAGGTAGTCACATAAAAATTAAAGCTATAGTAGGTTAAAACCATGAATTGAACTATATTAAACTATATTTCTATAGGTTATTTGGTTTCTTTCCTCAATATACTCTGTAGCTGATCTTGCAGTAGTCTGCTACATTGCCAAACAACTTTGCAAAAGGCATTTACAGTGAAGATGCCCATAGGTGCCTCCTGGAAAGCTGTGTACATGGATGATGTAATTGATACTCATTCTCATTTATTTCTTCCCCACTATCTCTAATCCCAGGAAATAAAATGGAAATAATTACTCAAAAATGAGAAACCTAGATTGACACA
Organism: Mesitornis unicolor; assembly: GCF_000695765.1. Taxonomy (NCBI): domain Eukaryota; kingdom Metazoa; phylum Chordata; class Aves; order Mesitornithiformes; family Mesitornithidae; genus Mesitornis; species Mesitornis unicolor. The sequence continues at coordinate 24,682 of NW_010174800.1, forward strand.
TAAATACAACAGGAAATGTAAAAAGAGATAGCAGCTGACTCTCCACAGCTTCATAATCTATATAGTCATTTAAATCTATGCAACATGATCTGAAAATCCAGCTGTGCTTTTTCAATTACACTGTCATCAATAACAAAAATTTTCCATTCAAAATTTATCTCAGTTTTGTTGCTGATACATGAAACAGCAGTGTACAGCTTGTTTTGTCCTTCTACCAAGCATACATAATATGCAAAATCTGCAGCACAGGCTTAAAGAAGGAAGATTTGTCAAATAAAAAGAGGCTTTTTAAACAACTTTTTTAAACTGAAACTTGTTTGTTTTTTGTCTGTCTTGTTTTTTGATTGTTTAGATAAGCTAAAAAGACACAGGGCTACAACAATCACTGTAAGTAATCCTGGTAAAGAAAGTCCATGAGTATGTTGTACATACAAAACCAACCATGACAATGGAAGGTATTGTTACCTTTCATGTCCTTTTTTGGTTAACTGTGGGTCAGATTTCCCAAACACATATTATCAGAGTTCTGCAGAATAAATACACAAACAGCATAGCTCAAAGGGCTAAAGAGAATGCACCAGCAGGTGGGAATACAGTAAGAAACAACAGCATGTAAATATGCCAAGGTACAGAGAAAAACTTAGGAAAGAAATGAACCTGCAGCATGACTCGGATGAAATTGGCTCAATATAACAGAAGCAACCTAGGAAAGAAGTACCCACTAGAAGCTACAGAGAGCTTACAATGTTATTTGTGCAGCCAACTAGTTTGAGCAAATACCAGTTGTGTCAAGTGCCAAGGAGCTAAGACCCAAGAGACAATGGCAGGATCAACTTCTGCTCATAAAGGGCAGGAGGATGGGGGCTAGGGCAGGGAACCACAAGTGAACATGAATCAACATTATTGACCTACCTTTGGTGTTAACTCCATAACTGAGAATCACAATTTTTGACTGCAGTGTGAGCATTACAGGACAGTGCAAACCAATCATTAACCAGAGAGGGTTGATGATATTCATCCACAGTCCATTTGTTCAGACCACTCCAAGGGATGTCCTACTCTAGCAAACTACATGCTGAGTAAGAAAGGCAGGCCGCCCTGTGATATGGGACATGGGTGGTCCACAGACTTCTGTGCAACCTTGCAGTTTTTCTCCAGCTCTGATTTAAGGAAGCAATATCTTCCAGACATATAGGCCTTCCTCTGTCCATCGTTGAAGAAACTGCCTCATTAATGTACTAACTTCACTTGATTATGAATGTTCTCATAATACTACATGATCCTGGTGCTCATTAACTAGGATCTTGAGCAGCTCACAGTTCAGAGCTTTTTGCCCCTCTAAATTCCCTCTGCAGTTGCAGGTATATCCTGCACTCTACTTTCACCAGCATGCCACCAGCCATTGCTATGCTCTATGCTAAAATTCTTTCAATGATGGGTAGATTGACCTCTAAGAGCCAGTTATTACTCATCAAAACTGCTATTAGGCATCCCTCACCAAAGATAGTGACAGTAAATCACCTAATAATCCTAAATAGCTGAAGAGAGATTTGCAGGGAGACACGCAATAGACATGCAAAGTATTGAACTGAAAAAAGAAAAGCTGGAATAATCATAATGTTATTTGTTTCAAAGGGAGACACTGTTTCAAGCACAGTGTTTGAACAGTGGATTTCAAGAGAATTAATCTCCTGCATTTTAGTCAGCCTCATTGAATCATTGCATAATATTCCACTTAGCTTATAACATTCAATGTTATAACAGCATCTGGAAATTTTCAATCAAGAAAGTTGTTTGGAAGCCCACATACTAGCTGAAATGCTAAATATAAACATATTATAAACCAATGAATAGAAAGATAGTTTAAAATCCATTTAATAGCTCTTTTTTGAGTACTATAAATATCCTGTGGTTCTCAGTTGGGGGTTTGAAAAACAGCTGATCCATGGTTTACAGAGCTGTACCTTCAGTTTCTCACAAGTAAACTTCATTGCTTACAAGAGGCACAAACTCATTTGATGTTTCCTTTCAAAGTAAACCTGTCTGACAGTAGAAGTTAACAGGGTGGGAACCTTGTAAACACATACTTGAAAGGAATTTACTGAAATTCCTTATTCTGTGTGTTTCAAGATTAAGTACAAAACTATCTCTGTTTAAGATAACACTGGATCTTAAACCAGAATATATATACAGAAAAGGGAGATGATGCCTTTAAAAATATCAGGGCTTTATCAGCCTTTGTCTTCTATGAAAATTCAGGAAGATGTGAGGGCCTGCATGAAAGGGATATGCTAAACCCATGCTTTTTCTCTTGTGCTATTTCTGAGATACTTCAGAAAGGAAGTTTCTTCAGTATAGCTTAAAAACTAGGGAGTAACAAAGTAGTACAGAAAGTTCTGGATAATTTTGGCATTATAGATCATGCAGACAAGGCATAATCACAGAATCACAGAATCGCTCGGTTGGAAAAGACCTCTGAGATCATCATGTCCAACCGTTCCTGTTTACCCACTAAACCATATCCTTAGGTACCTCATCTACCCGCTTTTTATATACAACCAGGGATGGTGACTCCACAATCTCCCTGGGCAGCCTGTTCC
>NW_010174801.1:0-4931 GCF_000695765.1 Mesitornis unicolor
AGAGGGTCAGCGGGAAGGGCCTCACCTCCCCGGGGGCAGGGATAAACCCCGACCTGTTCCAGTGCCTTTCTGCAATAGCAAAACGGCCCCCATTGCTGCGTCCCGCGGGGCGCCCGGGGCATCCTCCCCCTCGCCTATGCATGAATCCATACGTACCTGTACACGTATGGATGCATACACACACAGACGCACACATGTTCCAACTCCCCCCCCCCCCAAAAACCTCAGTTTACAGATGAAAATTATGCATATGGATTTATTCACCCTACTTTGTCCCAAATTGCAGGCAGCAGCCTCCCATGCTGCCCCTGGGGACATATCTGAAAGCCTTTACCTTCCATTCCATTAGGAGCTTTTCTGGTTTTAATATTTGCTTATTGCTTGTTTCTACCTGTGGCACACTGTAACTGTTTTAAACTTAACCTCTGTAGCACTTTTGAAAACCCGTGTACAGCAACTGATTTATCAAATCGGTGCAGGTCGTGGGTTAATGACCTTCAGATGTAGCTGATTTAATATAATAATAGCTGATACTACATGCGATACAGGACTGTGATTGCACTTGCCTGCTGGTCCTGGAATAATGACTTTTATTCCCTTCCTCCTTAGGACGATGGCTTCTATCTTCGAACGCACGTTCATCGCCATCAAGCCTGACGGAGTCCAGCGCGGACTGGTGGGAGAAATCATCAAGCGGTTTGAACAGAAAGGATTTAAACTGGTGGCCATGAAATTAATACATGTAAGCTTTGCTTAATGTGTATGTCTCCTTTTTCATACAAACTGCAGCCTTAAAATAGAGCAGCATGCTATAATGATAAATGTAGTCTCCAGAACAATTAAACCTGAAATTTTGAAAAGTGTTTGAACATTCTGGAAAAGTTCCAGTTCTCAGCTTTGGCTAAATGCTTCAGACATGCTAAGCACGCTAATTTTAGTAACTTGATGTCCTTAGTCTGAAGACAATATTCTTTTAGGTGTATCTGATACCTAATAAATATCTCTGAATTTCTTCAACAAATACCAGGTCTCATAAGCCGTCTATATTGGCAAAAGATACTTTTCTAAGTTCAGCTGTGATTAAAGCAAAGAGTTCAAATTCACATCGACCAAAAGTACTTCTAGGAAGACACTAGAAATGCTGAATTTTCAAGTGCGTGCAAGTTTCAGGATTAATGGTGCTCTGTGGTTAATCTATGTGATTTCAGTATGCTCTTAAGTTCTTACTGTAAGCTTTTTTTGTTTGCTTGTTGGTTTTTTCATGCAGGCTTCTGAAGACCTTCTGAGAGAACACTACATTGACCTAAAAGACCGGCCGTTCTACGATGGTCTGGTGCAGTATATGCACTCTGGACCTGTTGTAGCTATGGTGAGTTCTTAAAAATGAAGCTCAGCTAAGAAAAACCTACTGTTAAATTGTCTTAGCTGCAATAAGATTGTGTTACCTATTGAATTCTAGTTTACTTCTTTTAGAAGGACTTAAAAACCTAGATTCAAATACTGTAGTTAGGAAGATATGCTGTTAACTCCTTTTTCTATAATATTTTTTCATAATCTTTGAGTCAGTATGTTGAAGAAGAGAGCAGGGGTAAAGGAGGAACTGAAGCTGGGACCTTGAGAAACAGTAAACCTGAAAAAAACCCCACTATGAAATGCCATGTATTAAGCAAGCTGAAAAATGATGGTGGAATATTTTTACTGTACTCCTAAGCTATAGTAACCTTGAAAATCTTTTTCAGTCTAACTTTATTAGAAGAGATTTTATCTTTTTTTCCTTGATAATGTATTTGTAAAATAGTTGAGCTGGAGGTCTAGATCTTCAATAAGCAGACAGCTTTGGAAGGCCATTTACCGTATCGACACTTAAATTGTTCTCATCCTTGGTGAGAAGAGGTATTGTGCAGGAGGGGAGAATGTAGCAGACTCTTCAAGAATCTGACAGCAAAAATGGAGTTAAAATATGTCTTGCTATTACAAATATTCGGATGGTGATTTGTGCCATGATGGACAGCATTGTGTAATTCTGGAAGGTATGATTAACTCTTGCTTTGTCTGCTGCTAAGATTTAATAATATCAATGGATTTCATTTTTTTTAAGGTGTGGGAAGGTCTTAATGTGATTAAGACTGGAAGAGTGATGCTGGGAGAAACTAATCCATTCGATTCGAAGCCTGGCACTATTCGTGGTGACCTCTGCGTTCAAGTTGGAAGGTATATTTTGAACCTATTGATACCATCTAAAGACACTAACTGTCCAGTGGTATGTCATGATGTGTGTCATGATGTACGTAGGAACTGTGCTCCATCTTTATCTTATGCATGGAGCTGCCATTCCCTGTGCCCATGTTATGTTATGATCTAGATGGAAGTCAAGTTGTGGTCTTCCCCACTGACAAAAATGATGAGCAAAGCTGGGACTGCATACTCTCTGCTTGTTATTAACTTACAGTCACTTAAAACCTTTCCATAGCGGAAACCACTTCAAAAAAAAGAAGCTTACTTTGCTTTGACTTTGAGGTTTACATTACCTTTCTATCCACCTCTTCTTTCCCTAGGAACATCATTCATGGAAGTGATTCTGTAGAAAGTGCTGAGACCGAGATCAATTTATGGTTCACTCCTGAAGAACTGGTGGATTACAGGAGCTGTGCTCATGAGTGGATCTATGATTAAAATTGAGCCTATACCTTTTGATATCCTTCCTGTCTGTACACAGCTGCTAGCCTCTAGCTGTTTCAAAGCCCCTCATATGAACTGGTAGAAACCTCTCTTAGAAATCTCCGAGACTGCTCTGTTGTGAATATTAAATATAGTCAGGGTTTGCTGCTGCTTTGGTTAAAAAGCTGTCAGGCTGCAGATGGAATTGTACTTTTAAAAAGCTGCTTCTGGGGGTGAGAGATACAAGATTAAAATACAGAGAAGTAAAACATCCATTGCTAGTGACATAGAATGCACATATTTTCCTGAAACACTCTGTAGTCAAGGAGTATATTTTGGTAAATAGAAAAAAATGGTAAAAATTTATTTGGCAAATAAATAGGCAAATGGCTCAGAGTCAAAGGTTAACTTTAAAATGTTAGGGGACAACTAGTGGTATATAAATGTATTGATTGTGTGCCCAAATGTTGAGGATTGAATTTGATATCGAGCAAATGCCCGTGCCCAAAACAGCTGCAAAAAAAAGCTTATTTATCTCTCTAAAATGCGCTGTGCCTATACAAAGTACAGCTTTGATTAAAATGTGAACTTTTCTCTAGATTGACACTGCTTCAACTTGCTTTTATCATCCCCACACTGGATTTGTTTAGCATTTTAAGGAAGGATTAACAGGCCAGGCTTTCTGAAATGCCCTTTTATGTGAAAAGACGATTAATGTGAGGATGGATGAGGCCGATCTACCTTCAGCCTCTTCACTGTACCCATCGTCTGACTTTGCACAGAGCAACAACCAAGTGATGATGGCTCATAATTTAGCTATGTTCATTAATAGTTGGAACTACAAAGCAAGCTGCTCTTGGATAAGGTACTTCAGAAATTATTTTAGCATTATTTTTAAAATTTATTTAATGATGTAAAGAGATACAGTCACAATAATGCTAAATGTATTTCAGTAGAGGTGTCTGCTTCTGTCAGAGAAAACTATCAGCCTCTTGCGGAGATTTTAACACAAATATTCACTAGCTGTACTGGAGGAGGAACAAGAAGTGTGCTGGGGTCAATATTATGGATTTATTCACCTGCAACATTGTATGCATTAAAAGCAGGAATTTCATTAAACTGATTGTTCTAACTCCTGGACTTTTTCCTATAGCGAGTTCTTGTTTCAAATACTAAACTGTGCAATGAAAGTTGAATTCAAGGCTTATGATACTTTAGGAAGATGTCTAACTCTTAAAAAAAGATGGTACAAAATAAAACAACATTTACTGTTTCTGAAGTGAAATAAAAGGCAATTTTCATTATATTGTTTGAGAACTAATTCATAAGTAAAAGGAGAGGTAACAAATTCCCTAACTACCAAGCTGTAGGTGAGGTTGTTAGCGTCTCTTCTGAAAATATTCAGTGTTATAAAAGAGAGAGAATTAAGTTAAAGGTTGTTAGAGAAAAGGGAACACGTGACGTACCTGTGCATGACATGAGTAGTCTCCAATTTTTGCTTGAAGGATTATTTGATAATCTCTTTTTCTTGATTTGCTTACTGCAGAATAGAGAAATTTGGGTTATCTGGAGATGTGGGGGTTGTCAGAAAGCTACTGACATTTGTAATGCATTGAGATTTGAGTGGAGATGGAAGTCAGGCACCTCAGAGAAATGCAATACCCCTGCACATCTGAGGTGTCTCACTGAGCACGTCCAGTTTTACGAATTGTAAGTGGCCCCTCAATAAGAGACTGCGCAAGTACTGCAAAGGGTATTTCAGTAATACACAATTGCAGTGTGGTGTATGATTAGAACTAGCTTGGGAAGAGAAAAGGTGTTTTGTAAATTAGTAAAGGGCCAAGAAGTAAACATAGTAAGTAACAACAATCTTCCTAATTCTTCTTGTCATGTGGGTCCAGGGAATGTGAAGTTTCACACCTGTGGTTTTACATTTTGCAGCTTTGTCTTCCCATATCACAACAAAACCACCCATAATTTTCCTGGTGTACAAACCCTGCACCTCTTTTCTGTGAGAAATATAATTTCAAACAGCAGTAAGGTGTGAAAATTATTTAGTATAGTTAAACATCCTTCATCTTGTGGCTGTGGAAAAAGCTTATTCCCTCGTTGCTGGAACTTAAAATTTGTAACCTTCCAGGGCAGCTTCCAAGGAGGTGCAGGCGCCAGATGCCGTCGGGCAGAGCCCGGCCGACAACAGCTGCCCCAGCCCGGCGGGCTGCCCGCGGCCAGGCCGGCTGCCAGGCGTGGCGGGAGGTCAAGAGCAGCAGGGC
>NW_010174802.1:0-12607 GCF_000695765.1 Mesitornis unicolor
CTTTCCAGCCACTCGGCCCAAAGCCTGCAGCGCTGCATGGGATTATTGCGGCCTAAGTGCAGGACCCGGCACTTGGCCTTGTTGAACCTCATACAATCTCCTCCAAGGCTGCACAAGAGTGCTTATCTTTTGCTTATATGGACCCACCTGAGGACAAGAATAGAATCTGAGGTGCTGGGAGGGTCCCATAGGATGCTTCAGGCACCTGAAGATCTGGTGGCATTTCTGCCCTGACCCACAGGCAGGCTCTTTTACCACCCTATGTGCCATCAATATAGACCTTCCCAAAGAACAAGCCTCCCACTTGACACCCACAGGTGAAAAATCCCTTCTTTAGGATCTTCTCCAGTCCTTCTCTGGGAACACAAAGCACAACAACAGCCGTCATCCCCTTTTCCTCTAGAAAAGGGAAAGTAGAAATTAGGTCCCTCTTCTCAATGGGACAGAGTCACGGTAGACTTGGTTGACATTATTTTTCCTGGGCAAAATCTTTTGCCCACTCCAGACAGCCTTCTGGAGATGTACCCTTTATAGCCTTTCCCCCATGTTCCTGCAAGCCTTGCAGTAATATGAAGGATGAGAATATAAAATAAAACCCGCAAGTGTTTTTTTCCCCCCAAATAGAAAGTTTGAAAAGTATTTCTTTACCAAGATTACAGATGAAAAAAATGAGGCTGGGCAAATATAACATTAAGAATATAGCTAAAAAGCAAAAATGTTGAGAAAACTAGACATTTTTGAACAGTGAATGTTCTGCAACTATGTAATCTTATTTTTTAAAAAATATTTTGGACAAATTTCCAGAGGTCTTCTAACTTAGGAGAAAAATAAGTATGCATGACATCTTAGCACCTCCTAAACAAGTATTGACACTAATAACCCCAAGTACATCCTTCCCCAATGTCCACAAACCTCTCCAGCCAGGAGATGCAGAGAAAGCCTTGATAGCAGCCTAGGCTGTGCCCACAAGAACTTTCATCTTACTCCTGAATGACTTCATGGTCAATACAGTTACTTGCTCCTAAGTAGATGATGGAAGTAATTTAGCTTGCAGTTAATCCAATAAAAATTTCTTAAAAACATCTGGGGAGCAAAGAAAACCTCATTCATTTTTTAAGTGAAATCTAAAATAACCTTTTTCCCCACCTTTTTTTTTCTTTTTAATTTCACAGAATGATGTCTTTACTTTAGTTTTGCATCTACAGAGTGGCACTTTCTGCAGTGTCCTCACAAGGATTAGGAAGACAATCTTCTGTCTGTTCCTGTTGGCTTTTTGGATGGCTCCCAGTTATCTGTAATTTAATTGTATCTGTCAGCAAAGTCCCGAGTGCTGAGAAGGTTCAAATGTCATTGGGGCAATGCCGGACCTGAGCCCTGGTGTTTGCAGGCAGAATGACTGGACCTGTGGTGGGCTATTCCTGTTCAAAACACAGGTTGTTTCTATGTATAGTAAATGTGATTTTGGAGGAATACTGTGCATGTCCTCATTGATGCCTTTCTCAGCACCATCAAGGTCCTACCAAGCCAACAGGAGCTCAACCCTTTGCGCTGCTGTCCTGGTTTGAGCTCAACAAAGTGTTTTGTTAGTGTTTTTACTTTCAGCTCAGTCTCTTTTAAGTGGCTGAACTTGCTGAGAACTAGCAGCATGTTTTTCCAGACAGTGTGCACCTCTAGAAGTGATAATGTTCAAGGCCACTCTCTCACCATGGGTGCTGTGTCTGCACCTACGGGGCCAGGAGAGCAGACCTAAAACTGGCCAATGAGGTATTCCATCCCACATGCATCATACTTGGTATAAAGCCGAGGGATCATGAGGGTCTCAACCCTTCTTCCATCTTGGACTCTTCCTTCCCTCTCGACCCCTTCAATGGCCGAAGTCCGAGCAGACCCTGCTGCTTCGGCTGCCTCTGATCCTGAGCCCTGTGTTCCTGCACCCGCTCCCACTCCCGCTGGGTCCACACTGAGACTTTTCCAGGGCTCCCAGAGCCTCTGGTGCTGTCATCGTCATTGGGGGAGGATTTTATATTGGTTTTGTAGAGATATTTGTACATATCTGTATGGATTTCATTATTTCCCTATTTAGACTATTATCCTGTAGTATTAGTATTATTGTTTTATTAAACCCGTAAGTTTTATTTTCCAACCCGTAAAGTCTCTCTCCCTTGTTCTTTTCTCTCTTCCCTTCTGGGGAGGGGAGAGGGGTTCACAGAGAGCACCTGGTCAGGATTTAGTGGCCAACCCAGCCCTAAAACATGACAGCTGCTCATGTCCAGGACTTCGTGTAGCCGCTAATGAAGAGGCAATCTTGCCCTGGTGATGTCCATGAGACAAGACGGTCTCTTGGTGCTGCATTTTTGCAAGCAATGCTTTTAGTAGTCAAACACTACAGAGCTCTCTCTGGCAGGCTTCTGATTGCCGTTTAAGAACAAGCCACTCCAGCAAATGGTCCTATTGACCCATCCGAATATTTCACTTACTCCATCCTGCTCAGATTAAGTTCCAGAAATGTTCTGTGAAATAATACTCGCATGGTAAATATTTAACAAAGGGAATGCCTCCAGCCTTCCGTGCTCTCTCCATATATCCAAGATGAGTGTGATGCTGTATTTTGGGAATGGAAAATCTGTTCTGCTCATCTCCTTTCCCCATTTCAGACTCCCGTTATGAACTTGCTTGCCCTTCTTATGGGACCATTAATGACTTACTAATGCAGACTGCTGAGTCAAAGCTGGTACATAGAGGGCTGCAGATGTGAAGGCCAGTCATGCAATTTAGCTATCACCTTTTAGCTAAATGGAGCCTTGTTCTCTTAACAAACTCATTCGCAAATGGAGAAGCTGATGCTGCTCCAGTAAAACCATTTCCCATCCTTTTTTACTTTTTGCTTGTTTTATTTTAATGGAGTACAAGTGAGCCAGTAGCGCTTGATTCAAGTTTTCTCCAGCCTTGATCCCGAAATGCGGTTGCCACTCACAGCTGAGGTGCAAATATTGCAGGATGCAACCAGAAACTCCGAACCTGAGTGAAGCACATGTGTGGACAAGACACTGAATGGGAGATGCTTTAGCAAAGTTATCCTGGAGTAGCTACAGGTCAAAAGTAATCAGCTGGGCTGTAAGAAGTCAAGGTATGAATATAAATCCCATGCTGGCAAGATGTGCGAAGTAGGCAAGCAGCAATTCTCCATTCCTTAACGCAAAGGATGCCAAGAAATTCCCACGTTTGATCCAGATTTCAGCTAATAAAACAGCTGATCAGTAAAAAAAGATAACAATGGACCAAAGAAGTGAGTAAAACAGGAACTGGGAGGTTGTTATTTTGTTCCATTACCTGTAGGCTGTCCCCAAGCAGCCTGAATAGAAGAGATAGGTCCTGAGCAAGTGCTGAGTGGCGTCTCTTACCTTGGAGAATGATACCCTTTTCCTTTAGGTGTCTGCTAAGTAATATATTTAGTTGTGCATATGCTGCTAAGGACATAAAGCAGCAGAAAGAAAGCAAAGAGATACCTAGTTGAGAAGCACTCATAACTAGGCTTCTCCAGCCAAACTCCCATTCTGACACTTAGTCTAGGACTTTAATTTGGAGAGAGCACCTGGACCGCAAGCAGAGCCTCAGCAGCCAGGAAGCCATGCTACACAGAATGCCTCCTTCTCCAGAACCATCTATCCCTCCTCCTCCCCCCATCATTATCCAGACAAGATGGGCTTCATCTACATGGTTGACTTGCTAAAGTACCCATTTTGCCTAAACCTGCCCACATCCATGATGTACTACTTGTGAACAAGCATGGAGACACACTGGCAGAGAGATCTGGTCCTCAAAGCAAGCAACGTGGTACAAAGAAAAGGTGGATGCGCAGCAGAGTGTAGGATGCTCCAGCCATGGCAGCATCAATAGGATGGGGTTATTGCCTAATCCCTCCCAGAGCCAACCAGCGCTGCCTGGCCACATTTGTTTCAAGTTGTTTCAGGTGGGTTGTCATGTTGAAAAGCTTTCGATTCGATTTCTCCAGTCAGCCCGGTGCTCTTATGGGAAACAGTGGGAGATCATTCCATGCATGGGAAAGTGCCTTTGCTCAGGGCAAAATGCGCTGGCTGGTGAACCGAGCTGCATTGCCTTTGTGTCAGGATGATTTGAGGGCAATGCTGAAGCTTTAACAATGCAGAAAATAAATTCATAGCTCTCTGTGCGTCTTCCCAGGTGCACACGTGCAAAAGGGGGGCCTGCCAAACTTTAAATGCAGAGGAGCAGGGGAGGTTTTATACAAAACTTTTGTCTGGGTGGAGGAGCACGACAGCGCTGTCAGAGATGTGGCAGAGAGAACAGGGGATCCCTGTACCGGAGGCCACCATGCACTGGTAGTTTTAACTGAAACGGGAAAAAAAAAATCATCACTTCTTTGTTGGCAGGGAGCAAAAATGCAGAGCTTGAACCTTTGCTCAGCAGGAGCAGGGAAGGGAGGAGGGCAGCCCTCTGCAAACAGCACAAGGAGAGTGGCAGGACAAGCCCTCCCCATCCACTGCAGGGGCATCACCGGGCACTGTGGTCCCTCGGCTTGGAGCCTTGGTGAGGAAGGAAGCTGCTGAGGACCATGGTGGAGCCTGCAGCCATTTTGGTGGTGACAGAAACCCTTGTTGGTGAATTTAGTGACCAAAACAGAGCCAGCAAGCAAGGTACAGACCTCAGTCTTGTGACAGAAGAACTGAGGGAAGGGGGCACTGGTGTGGACCCAAGCCTTACCACACCACATGCGTCACATGTTGGGGAGTGGGCCTGGCCTACTTTACTTACCAGTATAGACCTCATAAACCTCAATGATGCTAAAATGATTTACATCATCTATTGATGCAGCCTCTAGCCCTGGGCTATAAGAAGAAACTCCTGAGGTACATGGTCAAGTTTTACTTCCTTCCTTCATTTATTTTTTAATTTTTTTTTTTTAACCCAAAGTGAATATCCCCTCTAATGATTTTTTTTTAATATCCTAGTTGAGTGATACGGGGAGAAACAGGGGGAGGGTTGCCTGTGTTTTTCCTTCAGCATGAGCTCCTAATTCCCATCCATGCTAATGGGACTGGCACACATGCATCAAGGGGAGAAGAGACCCCTGAGGGTTCACAAAATATGCAGATGACTGGTTTTTAATGAATGCAAAATGTAAAACAAAAGAAGTATCACAGTCAAGCTGCTCATGCATAATAAAGTCACAGTGAAAAGGGAGCAAATAAATAGAAAAGTCTTCTTGGCTATAACCACCCTTAATATGCAATGGACAATTGGGAACAGCAGGCCTTCCGAAGCCCACATCATCAAATAGCAAGTACATTTTGGCAACATGAAACCATCTACGGCAGCATTTTTCAAGCTCCATCCCACCAAGTTATGGGAAAAATATTCAGGCCTCTCCCAAAGCATATTTTTTAGGGACGTCTCCCCAAGGAAGCAGGAGAGCTCTGGCTGGTTGTACAGTGGAGTGAAAACTTGTGGAGAGGGTTGGATACACACTTCTCCTTGATTTGGGAGGGGATTCACCAGGAGCTCAGAGAGGCAGAGCCGTAGACAGAGCAGTCACGCCGTGGGGCAGGATGGAGCGAGGCAGTTGTCCCAGCAAAGTCAATGCAATTTCTTCACTTGCTAATTTAGTGACATTCTGGGCAGCAGACTTAATTAGACATAATTTGAGAAGTCCAACATGGGATGCTGCCGACTCCTCCTCCTCCCCGCAGCAAACACATTCCCTCCTTTGCATCACTTTGCACCACACAATAGCTTTTAAAAAGCTTTTAAAAAGCTTTTTAAAAGCTTTAAAAGGCCCCCTTTTTAAATGGGGCTTCATGTCACCGTTGCAACTACCTCATTGCACCTGCACTCTGGTGGTATTATTCAGCCAGGTCCAGAAACCCAAGTTGTGCTTCCCCCTCTTTTCGTGCCAGCCTCCAGTCACTGAGTCCTTATTCCCCAATTTGGCCTGCTTCCTCTATTGGTGCAACCCCAAATACAAAGTCCTGCTCAACCTGAACCCAGCTGGGACACTTCGCTTTTCAACCTACTTATATAGCACCTATACCCAAGCATGGGAATGTGCTTTGGGCTTAGCTTAGACGGATGTGAATTTTTAAAATCCTGACTCAGATGTGACTGCTAAAGGTCTGATACACGTTCAACAGTCTGCTTTTTGCCTTGCCCCTAAATTGGGGGATTGTGTGGCCATCTAATGAAACCTTTTCTCAAGGGCTTCCTAGGGAGCATCAGATGGAGGGCAACATGACCAAACCTCTCTATAGTAATAGCACTTATCACGTAACAAATGTATCGGTGGGAACACAAGGAAGGCGTCCCACAGCAAAATACAGTACTGCAGAGCTGTACTTAGTAAACCACAAAATAAAAAATGAAACCTTAAAATAAAACCCCTAATAAAGCAGTTTTCAGCACTTCGAAAAATCAGAGAAATGATCATATTTGTGCTCTGTACCAGGCATCTAAGGGAGAAATTAAAGAGAACACATGTATAAATGTCATTAGCATGCTAGCAGTGATATAAAAAACCTCCAACTTTTAAAATAAATGAGCTGCTACAAAATAAACTACCTTACGACAAAATGTACGTAGGGGATATACAAAGTAAATTAAAAAACAGATTAAAGCAACATCTGTATATTAACATCGTCATAAAACAACATAGTAGTAATAGCAATGGCATGCAAAGGTATTATAAAATTATAATCTATCCAAGATGTTATGTCATCTTAATGAAACTGTACAGCCAATACATCTCAAGTATTATTCCTTTATGGTTCAAAACCATCCTTTGCTGTAGCTCTGCAGGAACAGGCCAACCTCAGTCCTGGTGCAAGGGGCACACAGGCTTGGCACAAGTGGTGGACGGTGCTCAGCACAGCTCACTTGGGCAGTGATTTGCCTTAGATGCACCTTTTTGCCTTTACAAATCCCATTTTGCCCTTTATTTTAATGCTCCTAATTTGGGAGATAAGGCATGGAAACATTTATTTGTCTCTGAATTTGCATCAGGACTTGCCCGTGACACACACGGGACAGCAGCAAAGTCCCACTCCACTTGTGACTTTGGAGAGGAACTGGGCACCGTTTCCATCTCTTGGCAGAAATGGTTTTTTCCACCCTTTCATGTTATGAAATTGTCTTTCCCTCCAAAACCACATAGATTTTGAAAGAATTGTGCTGCTTTCATGGTGGGGTTTGCTATCCCGCATTTTCTACCATTTCATTGAAAAACTAAGCAGAGGTCTGCAACATCGAGTTTAGGGATGCCTGGGGTGAGAGGGGTGAAAACTTTGCTGTTCTCCTGGTTGTCCTCCAACCTTGGTCCTTACACAAGAACCACGTCAGATCAAGGAGGCCTTCGCCTTTGCTGCTTCCTGTCTTAGAGTTTGGTCAACTAAAAATCTTGGATTTCCCATTTTGAGGGGAAACCACCATTGGAACAGAAGGTGGAAAACAGTATGGCTTAAATGGGAATCCCTGATTGCCAATAAGAAAGCATGGGCAGACCAAGGTATGCACACGTGACTGACTTGCCCCCCAAATAAGAAACACCCTTGCCTAATTCATCCCACCTAAAAGAAGATGCTTACAAGAGACAGATTGCTTTGGACCATTGCTGCTCCATTTCCATCTCTCCTTGACAGAGAGAAACCTACAGAGAGCAGCTTGGTCCCTTCAATGTCAGCATAGCCCTGAAGTCTCCTCCTAGATGCCTTGAGTCTCTCAGCAAGCGCCTAACAATAATGGGATTTATGAATACACCTAAAAACCTCAGCATTCCCTTTTGCTTAACACTTATCACCGGCTTAAAGCCATCTGCAAGTTGTCATGGGAGAGTTACAGACACTTAGTCTCTGTTTCTGTTATTTACCAGCATTGAAATACTTTGTGTGAGTTTAAAGGGTAAAAAAAAAAATTACAGAAGAAAAATGCACCGAGACCTATAGAATGCAAAGGCTGGACCTGTGGCAAGGGAGGTCCCACAGCCAATGGTTTTTAGAGACTGGGACGACAAATTCCTGTATCCTCCCCAGAGCGTTGAGTGTTGGTCACTGTTGGATAGTGATCTGGATTAATCTTCAGTCTTGTGCTTTTTTGTCCTTGCGCTGCACCCAGTGCAGACACAAAAACACACTCAATCTTCTCATTAATTTTCCATTACACTATGGCAGTAGAGGGCTAAAAATGTCTCACTGTGTTAGGACTAAAATCTCATAGATATTATTAGCACAAGAGTCTACATTTGCTGCTATCACTAACTTAGCACATTAATGTCTTATGTAGCAAGGCTAATGCTATAAGGATTATGCAACATATAGCATAATTGCTGAAGCAACTGTGCAAGGCTAATGAGAAAGCGAGGAGCCTGCCTATGCGATACGAGGATGGAAAACCCTGATGCCATGTGCCTACAAGTCTTTACATGCCTTGTTGCCTTTTCCAGATGCCTTCTCTCTTGCTCTCAGAAAAAGGGCTGGAGGAAGGGGAGTGAGCAAAAAAGACGGCACAGCAGAAGGTGGGAGCAAGTTGTTGTCTATGTACTGGAAATATGCTTCTGTGTGGGTCTTGCTTGCAGCTAATTCTTCCTAAAATGTTCCTCTCAGAAGTGGGTAGAGGTGGAAGAAATGCTCTGTCTTTGAGGAAATGTGGCTTGGTTACCCTGTAGTCTTATCTTCGCTTGGGGAATCTCCTCCTGAGCTGGCTCAGCAAGCAGCTGGAGCACCTGGGGTGGACATGGGAGAGGTGGGGAGGAACAACAGTCCAACAAGGCTCTCCAAAAGCTGTAAGTGACAGGGCAGAGCTCATCTCCAGCTCACACATCGGGTTTAGCTGCTAAAGCTACTTCTGCCTGTGGCAACGGGTTGAACTCACCTGGATGCCGTGGCTGCAAAGCCTGGCAAGGAGCAGAGTCATGGCAATCCACATTAACGGGAAGATCCTCACCACAGCAGATTGCTCAAGCCTGGGCAGTTGTTTGTCTTTAGCAGACGGTCTCAGGGAGGCCGCTGTTTGCATTAGGTATGGAAAGGTGGAAAAGCAAAGCGCTGCTCGCTTACCAAGGGGTTTGAATCCAGGACGTCTCCCATTCGATAAAGGTGGTGGCGAGTAAACCTTGCAGATGGCTGTAACTTGGCTCACCTCCTTTCTGCTCTGCAGTGGTGTCTGCAAAAAAAAAAAGCACATTTGCAAAGCCTCAGCAGCGTGGCTGTTGTTATACCAAGCAAGAGCAACTCAGCCTCTCACAAACACAAACCCAAGCTCACAGCACCAGCCGGTGGTGGGATCACCCCTTCCAACATCTGCCTCTGCAAAACCATACACGACCGTGGACTATGTCCAACCCTCATCCCAGCATCTCCCCCTCCAACCCAGAGCTGTATGGCCACCTCCATTATAAGATCTGATGCCTGTGAGTGTCACAGGTATATTTTTGCATAGCTCCCTGCTGATCAAAGGACATAAGGAGAGCTCCAACTTTAACACTGAGCCGTGCACTGCTCACTTTCCATGCACCATGGGCTTTGTGACCACCTCTGAAGCAAATCTCCCTGCCAGTCTCTCTTTTTTTGGTTGTTTGGGTTTGTTTTGTGGGTTTTTTTTGAATGCAATACCTCAAGTGAAATGCAGAAGTTTTAATATGGAAGGAATGATCATTCAGTGGATTTTGCTGCAGTGGGAAGAAACCAAAAAGGAGGGGTAAAAAATGCGAACATTCACAGCTTATGGCAAGGGAAATGAAATATTTAATAAGCAAAACGCTATATGTGCAAGGAGGGCTCCCCCAGCCCCCCGCTTTCTTCCTTGGCAGAAATTAAACAACTTTTACACACCACGTAGTCTTCAGTACAGTATGCTAATGATGTCCCTGATGCCCTCTTCATCTGATCAAACTTAATTGTCTGTGTCAGGCTGCCAATTAACAAAAGGATCTCCTAGAGTACCAACTTCCAGAGCTACCTTAAAGGTTAATTGAATCATGTAAGCCCAATGCTCTGGCGGACTCAACTTCAGGATCCTATTCTAACCAGGGGTCTGTAGGGGTAACAAATAAAGGAAAAGTTTAATTGCTAAAGCAGCCAAATCTAACAGTTGCATTAGGAAAGAAATGATCTTTCACAGCTCTCCCTCTCCCCCTTTTTTTCTTTCCTCCAAAGCTTTGAAATAATCTTGGGCTTCTTATATATTTGAGGGAGTTTCTACATTTCACTAGCAGGGGGTAAATAGGAAGAACCAAATTTTGCTCTTTGATGCATATACAAACTGGGTCAAAGAAGATACCCAGGTAAATCCAAAACCATGATTTGTTCTATTACTCACCTACTATTTTCTGAAATGGTCCCCTACCAAATGCAAGGTGGCAGCGGGCTGAGGGTCACAGCGCAAGAGGCGTGGGGATACAGAAGCAACAAGCACTGCTGTCGCTCAAGGCCTCAGAAGCCAGCTAAAGGGTATCCCTGTTTCCTCTCCATCTGCCTCATTTTTCAATATATTAATTATTACCTATTTTTTATGTTTTCCCACCTTTTTTTATGTAAAGACATTTTTTAAGTGCCTGTCTTGCCACAATAAAGTGTTATGGCTGTTTCAAAGAAGGTGAACTGGAAAATTATGCCCATAGGTAGTATTCAATAAAAAAAATAAGTACTATGACTATGATATAGCATGGGTGGAAAGTAGGAGCCCAGAAGTCACAGGCTGGAGCTAGGGTTCCCTGTTCTTTTGGGAACATTTACTTTTGGGGGAATCCTGCTATGTTTGGCCTAAGTGTAGCATCACACCTGTTTGCCTTGGTACTCCAGAACTAGGGTTGGAGTTGGGCATCGTGCCTTATCCATCTGCTCCTCAAAACAATATGGAGCCCTTTTGGGCCTAAAAGTGCAGAAAACTGCAAAGGAAGTGGTAAGAAATAAAGGAAACCCCACTATTTTGAAGGGCCTGAAGGAAATACAAACAATTAAAACAAGCTGGTGAAGCAGTGGTCAAACTGCAGTACCACAGATGGGACAACCAGGAGGTTGGCCAAGGGGATGCTTGAGTTGAATGTAATTTTAAATTAACTCCATGAGTATGTGAACAGTCTGAGGACCAAGCAGAAAAAGGCATTGCTAAAGGGGTAAGCAATAGTATGATTAAACCTATGTCAAATAACAAACAAAAATACCTTATCAGCAGGGTTTCACGCAGGCATCTGATGACTGTGCTTGGCAGAGTTGGCTGTCCTGGTGTCCTGCTAACCCTCTGGGTTTCCATGTGCTTCTCCCTTCTTCACCCCAGAAGGAGAGGAAAGAGGCTGGTACCGTCTTTCTATTGCTAAAAAACTTGAGGTGCAGAAGCTGGAAGTGTCAGGGACAGGAGAAGTGTGATGGGACAGGGCTGGGAAGCTGTGGCCTTGCCCACCATCCCTACACTCATCTCATACATGGGGTTGGTTTCACCACTCCCCATGTGGAGGGGAGACCCGGGAAGGTGTTCAAGGATAGTCATGGACCACGCTGCCCAACAGCTCAGCAGGGAGGGATTTTCTACAACTGGTCTAGGGCAATGCCCCTTCTTTTCCAAAAATGGCAGGTCAACACATCTTGGCCATCCACAAGACATGCCAAGTGTCCCTTCATGTCCTCAACCACGGGTGAATGAAGCCAGGTAAAACATTCTGCATCCACCAACAAAGAAATGTGCTGCTCAAGGGAAGCAGCCAAAATACCACAGCCAGGAGCTTAGGAGTGCATTTTAAACTGCAAAGTCTAGGAAAAAAGGGCTGTAAACCTCACAGAGCTAACCCATATTATACCCGTGGATGACATGAACCCAGAGGTATTTACCCAGAATTTATTCCCAACCTTCTTTTATTTGCAACTTGACCTCTCCGTCCATTTTTCACTTAAATACATGTCACTTTAGTAGTCTAGGTTTGGTGAAGGTTTCCCTTGCTTAAATGTTATGCTCTTCATGGGGTAACACTGCCAAAAAATAAATGAAAACATCACTGCCTTCCTCTCATTTCCCCATTTTTGTCTTTTCCAAGGGTATTCTGGTGGCAGCGAAATCGTGACGATGCTGGCGGTTCGCGCTCAACTGACATTGCAAAGCAGCAGCAGACACGACCGCCCCTCCAACAAACTCCTGCAAACTGATCTATTATCAACGGCGGGGGCCTGCTGTATCGCTGGCGGGCACAGTAATTAATTTCCATGCATATCATTGCCAGGATCGCTTACTGATCCAGAGAGCGAGATCAGAGATGTCACACCGTAAATTGAGTCAGAGCCTTCACCTCTGTGTTCAGCGTGCAATTTTACACGCGCTTGACAAAGTAACAAACAGGGGGTAAAAAAGGCAGCAGTTCCCCAGGGTGATGGACGGGGGGAATTGGCCCAATAAATTGTTCCCTGTAAAAAGCAATGTTTTCCTCATTAAAAGGCAGTGAATTCTCTATTGCTTTTCATTAGTTGTGGCCTTGCTAGACGTGAGGTTTAATTGGCAGTGTGTTTACAGGACGCCGGCCCCAGAGGTGAAGGAGACAAAGAGGCTGAAAAGAGATTCTTATTTATTAAGGAGAGGTGACAGGCAGCCGCTTAATAAG
>NW_010174803.1:0-2284 GCF_000695765.1 Mesitornis unicolor
TTTTCGGTTTTGAGTTTTATTTTCATTTTCAATTTGGCTCCTTCCCGCCCGGGTCTGCGGGTCGCAGTCTGTGGGTCGAGGGCAGTTTTTGGGGTGCCGGCTGTCGGCGCTCCCGTGCATCACAGCGGGAGGAAGCAGCTATTTTGGGGGAATGCCCAGCGGTTTTGAAAACCCCGTCCTTGGCGATTTGCATATTTCATGCAAACACTTGCCAGGGCTGGAGCAGCGACTCGGCGCCTTTGAAGTTTCTCGAGTGAGCCGTCTGGATGGGTTGGAATCAGCCCCGTCCCGCAGGGAGCTGCCAGCCCTAAACCTGTTATAAATCGGAACAAACACGCTGCCGCGGAGCACATGGGGACGGGAAGCCACGGGAGGTGAATCGCAGCGCTGCGCTTTTGCAGGGGAGAAGACGAAGGCTGAGGGATGCCCACAGCAAACGCCCTGCGCTGTCAGCGGGGCTGGCGTCCCCAGCCGGATGTGGGAGCAGAAACGGGGCTGATGGAGCTGCTTAGGATGCCGATCACATCACCTCCCAGCACCTTTTTCTTCTCTTTTCCCAGAAATCAGGGGAGCTGGTTGCTGTGAAGGTCTTCAATAATGCCAGCTACCTCCGGCCCCAGGAGGTGCAGATGAGAGAGTTCGAGATGCTGAGGAAGCTGAACCACAAGAACATTGTCAAGTTATTTGCCGTGGAGGAGACGGTGAGTGGGACCAGTGCCTGGAACCCCACTGTGCTGACTGGGCCAGTACCACTGGAGCTGGTCTGAGAGCAGGGGGGGCACTGGTGGCACTGGTCACTGGGCTGGAGCAGGGCTCTTGTCCCCTACCCAGACGTGTGGCACAGGGAGACGTCCTTCAGCACAGGTTGGGCCGAGCAGGAGAAACCCAGGGACCCACCAAGAAGGGAGGGGTCCTGGTCCTGCCTGGGGAGGGGACAGGGTCGGGACGCGGGGCCAGGCAGTGCTGCGGGAGCGGCTGAGCCCTGACGGCTGCTCCCGCTGCAGGGCAGCTCCAAGCAGAAGGTGCTGGTGATGGAGCACTGCTCCGGGGGCAGCCTCCTCAATGTGCTGGAGGAGCCGGCAAACGCCTTCGGGTTGGCCGAGTCCGAGTTCCTCATCGTGCTGCAGTGCGTGGGTGAGTGCGGGGTCAGACATGGCACCTCCGAACGGGGTGGGTTTGTTTTGGGGGTTTCTCCTTGTGAACCTGCTCACGTTGGTCCCCATTTAAGTGCAACCAGCCCTGGGCTCTGTCCCCTCTCATGTTCCTATGATTAAACAAAATGTGCTGGAGCCAAGCGCTCCGTCCCCGCGTCCCAGCGCTGCGTCCCTGTGCAGTGGCAGGGATGAACCACCTCCGCGAGAACGGCGTCGTCCACCGCGACATCAAACCCGGCAACATCATGCGGCTGAAGGGGGAGGACGGGCAGAGCGTCTACAAGCTGACGGATTTTGGGGCTGCCCGTGAGCTGGATGACGACGAAAAGATTGTGTCTGTCTACGGGACGGAGGAATATCTCGTGAGTACGGCGTGTCGCCAGGCTGCTGCCCCTGGGGGAAGCTGGTCCCATCCCTGCATCCAACAGCAACTTGTAGGGAGCAGCCATGATTTGAGAGCCCAATCTCAAAGGGGCCATGTTCGTAATGAGGAGGGCTCAGCATTTCTGTTGTAGAGTTAAGGCGACGTTTCGTTTGGAGGCTCCAGCAGAAGAGCCCAGGCAGTTTGCAAGCCCAGTGCCCAGGGCTCGGTGCCCACTGCAAAGTCACCGGCCACCTCAGCAGCACCGCTCTCTGCTTGGTCCCCGCAGCACCCGGACATGTACGAGCGCGCGGTGCTGCGCAAGCCGCAGCAGAAGGCGTACGGCGTCACCGTCGACCTCTGGAGCATCGGCGTCACCTTCTACCACGCTGCCACCGGCAGCCTGCCCTTCGTCCCCTTTGGGGGACCTCGCAGGAACAAGGAGACCATGTGGGTACCGTGTCCGGGGGGGGTGGCCCTGGGGGACGGCCTGGCTGTGGGTGGGGGTGCCAGCAGCACCGTGTGGCTGTGAGCTGGGGTTTGCTGCTCCTCTGATCCCAAGCAGCCCGGGAAGCCCTGAAGCGCGGCCCATGGAGGGTGTGCGTGTGAAGGATCTGTGCCCCGTTCACAACATTTGCCCTCAAAATGCATTCTCATTATTTTTGTAGCTGGAAGAGGAGCCAGGGTTAATGTTTGCTTGAAAGTTTTTGACTGTTTCTTGAAGTATTTTCCCTCTGTGCAGGTCTTTGCCTTTCCCAGCCCATCCACG
>NW_010174803.1:2315-4022 GCF_000695765.1 Mesitornis unicolor
TTCCCTCTTTGCTGAACCTGAGGGTGCCCAAACTTGGCTCGCTCCACCTGTGACCAATTTCCTTTCCCCAGGTATAAAATCACCACCGAGAAGCCCCCTGGAGCCATTGCTGGGATCCAGAGGCAGGAGAATGGAAGCATCGAGTGGAGCTACGCGCTGCCCCTCACCTGCCGCCTCTCCACGTGAGTGTCCCTGCTGGGCTTGGGTCCTGCATCCCGGCCCCACAACTGGAGAGGGTGTCCCACCCCGCTCCGTGCAGGAGGTTTTAACGAGGCTGAGGAGCTTTCCATAGGCTCTTGGCCCAGGTCTTTGCTTTACAGCCGGGAAAATGGGGCACAAGGCGGCGCAGCACTTCCACTGATTTGGGAGAGGGGCTGCACTTCTCCCTGGCCCCGTGGGCCACCGCGTTTAAGCCCCAGGGTTATGCCAGTCTGTGCAAACATCTCGTCTTCCCCTCTCGCTGCTGCAGGGGGCTGAAGGACCAGCTGATACCCATTTTGGCCAACATCCTGGAGGCGGATCAGGAGAAGTGCTGGGGGTTCGACCAGTTTTTTGCAGAAACCAATGACATTTTGCACAGGATCGTGGTCGACGTCTTCTCCCTGCAGCAGGCTTCCTTGCATCGCATCTACATCCATTCCTACAACACGTAAGGATGCCGCAGGCTGTGTTAAAAGCCAATTTGGGAGCCTCAGCCCCTCGTTTCAGTAGGTGAACCTGTGGGGAGTGTCCGTTCCCTTGCACTGCAGCTAAAATGGGTTAAAACAAACCAGGTTCAAACCAATCTTTGCTGGGAGTGCAGTAACTGGGAGCTGTGGGCTCCTGGGGTGGCACATGGGGAGCCCTAGGGAGGTCCGAGGGGCTCCACTGACCTTGTAGGATATTTTACTGTGAGAAGAGGGCAGCAGGACGTAAAGTGATGGAGATCTGAGTGCTGACCTCACTGCTTATTCCACATCCTTTTGTTTCCTCTTCATTTCAGTACCACCAAGTTTTTAGATGCGGTCTTCAAACAAACCAGCATAGCCCCTCACCATCAGGAGTATTTTTTTGAAGGCCACCTCTATGAGCTGGATCCTAACCTGCAAGCTCACAATTTCTGCAGAACCACAGAGCACAACCCCCTGACCCTGCTGAGCAGCGCCGAGCAGCCAGAGGACGTGGTGGGAGTCAGATACAGAGACCGTGAGTACCGCTGGCTGCGGGATGCATCACGGGATGCAGGGTGGGTGCAGTAAGAGAGATCTGCTCACAATATCATCCTGTGCACCATAGGAGGTGGAGGGGTTGTGATGCTGGAGCAGGATTAGGAGGTCTTGGGGTTGGTTTTTCTCTGCTGTGTCTGGTCGCTCCATGGTTGCCCTCCACACCGAGCCCTGCAGGTGCTTTGTGCCTTTGTACGCATTTCCAAAATACCTCAGAGCTGCGCTAAGCCCCCAGCATCGCAACTGCTCCTGCACCTGAAATCCTGAGTGGCTGTGGGGTTGGCTTCAGCGGGTGCGAGATGTCCCCATGTGTCTGCAGCCGCGGCTCGGGGGGCTCCGGGTTGGCTCCCCAAACACCATCACTGCTGTCTGTCTTTCCAGCGACCCTCGAATTCCCAAAATTTGCCCCCAAGGTGGACGTGGTGGCCGACTGCAGCGCAGCCAAGGTAGGGGGTGCCCGTGCACCCGGGGGAGCCCCGGCCGCAGCGGCGCAGCCCCCGGC
>NW_010174803.1:4180-13149 GCF_000695765.1 Mesitornis unicolor
GCTCAGGGTTTTCCAGACACCTCCAGAGCACGGGACAGCCATGGGCTGGCAGGGAGCTACTATTACTATTAATATTATCATTGTGCATTTTCTCCGTCCTACCCATTCCTTTGGGGCAGGAGGTTCCTGTGCAGGGGCAGTTCAGTGCCCACCCCCTGCCCAGGACCTGCACCCACTTTTACACACATCGACGCCCCCATTTGCTCAGGAGCAGCCAGAGAGGAGCCGCCAGCTCCATCCTGAGCCCCCCACAGAAACGGATGGATGTTGGGCGCGTTTTGGACCGGCCGTTTTCTCTCTTGACAGCGGGAACCTGAAAACTGAGTGCTCACGGATTTTGGAGCAGAGACGAGGGGCGTTCTCGGTGCTTTCCTGCCTGCAGCTCACTGAGGTGAAGACCTGCGTGCTGTAAGTGCAGCTTTACAGCCCTGGGATGTGGGCGCTGGGAACCGGCACTGCCCTGAGGTTGCTGCAGATAAGATAGGGGCCTCTCAAAGGGGCCTGGAAAATCAGAAATAAGTAAAATTCAGGAACTGGGCAGGGAGGGCGGCTGGCAGCCCCTCACGCTGCAATGGAGCTTTCATCAGAGGCTGAGTTATGGAGAAAACCTGGGCATCCTCACCACAACCCATGCACCCGTCCCAACCCATGCTGCCCCAGGGAAAGCTGAACCCGTTCTATCTGAAGTAACCCACGGTTATTTTGCTTTTCTGTTTTTTTTTTGTTGCTGTAGCAGAAAACGCTTTGCTGCTGGGTTGCAGTTCAATGTAACAAGTCTCTTAATTTCCATTTCATCCGAAATGATCGGGATGCACGGTTCCCATTGGCTTCAGCCCGATGCTGCTGCCTGATCCCTCCCTCCTGGGCTGGACCCAGCGCCCAGGCCAGCACGAAATGTTAATGTTCTGACTTTCTTCAGGCACGAGGCTGTTCCTGCCGGCAGCGGGACACCAGCACTGAAGGACGTGGCCACGGTGAAGACAAAGCTGCAAAGGGTGAGCCCCGGCATCAGCTCCGTGCAGGGCCGGGAGCATCCGCAGCCTCTGGAGCAGCCGGTCCCAACCCCTCCTCCCCATCCGCAGGTCGCTGAGGAGCTCTCCCAGTGCTCCCACAGCATCTTTGACATCCAAGGGGCACTGGACGGCATTTTGTCTGAGCTGGTGAAGGACAGGCAGCAAGTGCTCGAAGACAAAAGGTTTGTAGCTTCACCGAAATCTGCGCCACCGCTTTGCTGGGCTGAGCAGACAGCGCTGCCGGCTCCCGTCACAGCCCCTCGTTGCAAACAGCTTTTAACGTGTTTAATATTGCCCAATGTCCCTGTACACAGACACGGGTGGCAGCGGTGTCCACCAGTTACAGCATGTGCGGATTTCACCCCAAAGTGCTGATTTCACCCCAAATTTGTACCTTTCTTCACACCTCCTTCCCCATCCCGATTTCAGCATCCGGCAGATCGAGTGCTGCGTGGAGAAGATGCAGCTGATCCACAAGCAGTTCAAGAAGGCCAGGACATGTCTGAGTAAGTGATGGAGACAGCACCAGGGATGTCCCTGCACTGACCCAGTGGAAAAGCGCATTATTTCGGTTTGCTGGGTTCCACAGTTATTTCTGTGCCATGAACATAGTCCTGGGGTCCCTTGAGCATTCTCTGTGTGCTGGGAAATTGCCCATTTGTTGGGTTTTGAACAGGAAAATGTGGTGACCGGTGTCTTTCCTCCCCAGGGCTGGGCTACAACGAGGAGCAAATACACAAACTGGACAAGTAAGTCCCAGCCCCTCTCCCCTTCCCAGGACCTGACTGGATCCTAAGGGCGTGTAACTGGTTCCTGGGTCTGATACTGGGAGAGGGCACCTGTAAGCGGCTTCTGTGCTGGTTCATGGATGCGGGACCTTTCACCGTTTTTAAGGCTATTTCAGATGAAGGTGTGAGAGAACCCCTGCAGACCCAGGGACAGATCCACCCCATGGGGCTGTGCGGGTGCACACATCGGTGCTCACTCACTTTGGGGCCATTTACTCAGGAGATGCTGTTTTAGGAAGTGTCCGCGCTTTGATATCTGCTTAACTTCCAGTGTCTGATGGCTTTTGTACAACTCCTCCTTTTGGTTTCCACTGAAACCAGGGGAATTTAACTCTGGCAAGAAATAAAATGCACACTTCAGTAAGTACCAGGGATGGTGAAATTTAACAGGCAGCTCCTTTATTTTAATTAATCTTCAGTCTAACCTTGGACATTTGCTTTAAACTCCAAGACAAAGACTTCTCAGAAGTGCCCCGGGACGGGGATGGCAACCTGAGCTGCATTCCCCCTGGTCCCCAAAACCTCCTTCTCCTCTTCATCATAATAAAGTTTTGGGGGTTTTCCTCTAACATTGATGCAAAAACCATTACTGAGCATCCAGTTGCTCTTTCTCCATTCGGGAGCCAGCTTTAGGTCTCCTGCCATGTAAACACGTGTTCATTTTCATACATTTAAGGAAATAAGTGTCCTCTCTCTTGTGTTCTGGTTTTAGGGTGAATTTAGGGCACCTGGCCAGGAAGGTGCTGTCGATTTTCCAGGACGAGTGTGTCCAGCGGTACCAGGAGGCCCTGGCCCTGCACGGCAGCAGGATGAGGTACCAGCCCTGACAGCCCCTCCCGGGGTTTTGGGGCTTTTGTGCTTTTTCTGGCTGCTCAAAATCCCACCCTGTACGCTGGTTCTCATCCCTTGCCATGTATTTCTGCCCCTAAACTCACAGCTTGAGTTCAAGCAGCCGCTTTCCTCATGCTCAGATGGGGAGAGGTTATTTTATCAGGACAAAATTGCTATTGAGACAAAGAGATCTACTTATTAGGACTGATTTTCTGGTAAATGGTGTTTGGGGAATAATGCAAAGAGCAAATTGCCTCACAGTGACAGAGCACAGTCCCTGCCCATCACGGCAGCAAAGAGCCAGGGCGAGGGGAGGAGGATGCTGCAGAAACTGGATTTTTATTGCAAGGTTGCTTTTAGAGAGCAGCATCCGCTCCCCTGGGCTGCCGGTGCGAGTGATTTTCTGTAATGCCTTGGAATAAAACCCAGCTTCTGACCTGGCCCCTATTTCTGATGTGGAGTAGCCCTGCATAGGATTTGCTAAGGGGAGGATTTTTAGGCTTGAAGTTTGTCTCGGGTGCTCAGGGGCAGCAGGCAGTGTCTGTCCTGTCCCTGTCCCTGCCCTGCCCCATTTCCAGCCTCACCCCGTGCAGCCGGGGGTGCCCTCGCTGCAGACCCCCACCCGGGGCAGGTTTTCCTTCAGGGACAGGCGCTGGTGCCCGCAGGCGCCTCTCGCCGTGTCCCCTCGCGGGGCAGTGACACCTTCCCTGGGCTCCAGCGGGGATTTTGTCTGGGGGTGAGATTCCCCCCAGTGCAGACCCCCCCCAAATCCACGCAGCACAGGGCCCCATCTGCACCACAGCACGGCTCTCACCTCTGCTCACGGGGAGGAGAAAAGCTGCTTTGTGTTTTTCTGGAGTATTTTTGTAGCTGTTTTTCTGTCCTTAGGGAGAAGGCACCGTGAGTCACAGCTGGGTATTTTTAATTTATTGTTACTTCAGTTTTAGTTGTCCTGTTTTGAGCTTCTTCCTGCAGGCAGCCAGGCTTTGTGGTGTGATGGTTGTTTTTCTGGAGACTGGAGGTGGACCATTCACCTTAAATATTCTTTCCCTTTTATTGTTTTAAAGCCAAACCAAACCTTTTTTTGTACAACTGAGGGCGCCTGCGGGTGTGTGACACCTCCGCCCCGGGCCCCTGGCCCTGGCAGGGACAGAGCCTGGGCCCCTGTGATGGGCCTGGGCTGTGCCGCACTTTTCCTAATTAATTTGCCATTAGTGCTGTTTGGATAACCCTGCCTACAGTGGCCATTAGCAGAGCTGCAGCTGTCATTAGAACGCTGTTGTGACACGTTTGCTTTCCTTCAGGATTTTAACTTTGAACCAGAAAGGTTTGCAACCTTTGGAAAGCAATGCAACGTTAGAAAAAAAATAATAAAATTATAAAGATCCACTGAGGATTAACTGGGAATTCTGTTTTTCTTTCTAGGAAGGTCTGTGAGATAAAGAAGCATTTGAAGAAGCTCAGCAACCGCATCAGCACCTGCAGCGTGGAGATGCTGGAGTGCCAGGACTGCCTGCAGAGCGTAGGTGCCCGTGGATGCTGTGCCGCTCCCCCTTCCAGATAACGCTGCTGCTCCCCAAAATCCCAGCGCCCGCCGCAGGGGAACACCAGAGTCATTTTACACAGCTTGCTGCAGTTGTTCGTGGGTGAACCCTGGGCAGTGGCACCCCTGGTCCCGAGGGCTGCCTGGCACCGGGGAGCCTGGACCCATTAAACAGGGATGGCAGGAGTAGAAAAATGATGCTTCACCTCCAGCTGCCACGATGCACTATTGGCACAGCCACATGGTGGATGCCCTGGTCCTTTGGCTCTTTTATTTTGTTTGACCTGAAGAAGGGGATGTGCTGGCTGTGACCGTGGAGGTGTCATTTCCCCAAGTGTCCCAGGTCTGTCCCAGGGCTCAGACCACCACCCCCCCGTCACTGCCATGGTGGCTGCCACGTCTCTCCATCTCTGCAGGCCCTGGACAGGTTTCTCCAGATGGCGAAACAGAGTTTGGCCCCGGTTCCTCCCATGCCTTCACCCGTCCATCCGAGCCAGGCGTGCCAGGAGTTGGCTTTCCGGTGAGTCTTTTGGAAGAGGGGTTTGCAGGCAGCCCCGCTCCCCAGGGGATGCAGGACCTCGCGCTGCTTTTCCTCTGCTGACTGCAACCCCACTCGGTGACCCTGTGGGTGTCCCCGCTGGCTCAGCTGGTGTGGGGTAAGGGTTGGCTGTGTCCCTGGCAGGATGCAGGAGCTCCTGGAGCAGATGAGGGCAGTAACTTGTGACCTCCAGTTCAACAACAGCATCATCGAGCGGTGAGTGAGGGCACCCAGGGACACGGATTCTTGCCGTGGTGGGTCTGGGTGGGCTCGGCGTGGGGATCTGTGCCGGGTGCGCAGCACAACCACAGCCGCTGGTTCCCACAGGGGTTTAACAGCACCAAGTTTACATCATGGTCTGGCAGCAGCAGAGTTGATCTTTCTTGGAAGTTTAAGCATGATCTTCTGCAAATGCTATGTCACGTCTACACCCTCTTTCCAGCCTTTTCCGCTGCTGCTCAGCACTGGCAGTTGCTGACTGCCACGGAGAAGTGGATGCTTTTCTGTTTCTGGATGAACTGTGCGAAACGCAGCATCCGAAAGCTGCCAAACCCCCTTGGTTTCTGCCTCTGAAACCTTTTTATTGAGGATCCTAATGCAAATCAACCATTTGAATGTACATATCAAAACGTCAGAAAGTTTCACATCAGATTTCAACAGAAAAAAACAAATTGGTGATTCACCCCAGCCCTGTTTCTATAGCACCAACTGTGCTGTTGCAGCATGTCCAGTGTGAATGAGGGGGTAGGAAAGGTCTGGATGCTTTTGATGGGAAGGGCTTATCCCAAGAGACACTGGAACAAGCCCAGAGTTTGGTGCCTAGCCCAAATCGTAGTTCAGGACTGCATGAGCCCCAATGACCCCCTCTAGCCTAAAGCCCGTGGTTCTCTTCCCACAGGTTAAGCGGGGCTGCCGCCACTCCTGGTATTTGAGGGATGTGGTGGATTTGCAGCGGCTGAAGCAAACGGCTTCCCGCAGCAGGAACACTTGCAGCACTTTGGGAAACGTTTGGTGTTGGTGTCCGAGAAGCTCTCTGTGTCCTACCTCTCCACTCCAGCACTTTTGCACAGTTCACCAGCATTACCTTGGAGTGGCTTGCGAGCCTGGAGCCTCTGGAAATTTGATGAGAAAATTAGGGGGTTTGTTTATTTTTTTACCTTTCAAAAAGTGCTTGAAGGACTCTGTGTTTTTCTGTCTTCCCCGTATCACCATGTCAGATGATGAAGAGGAAGACACAAGACAGATAAATTATCTTTTGCCCTCATTTAGGGATTACTCCCAATTTTAACATACTTCTGCTCCCTGAGGCTTTGTGAACAGGAGCCCAGGGCAGGAGCAATGGATGGCTATACCTGATGGATGATGTACCTGATGGATGGGTCCAGCCCAGGATGAGGAAGGAGGTGGCTGCAGACCCCTGCCCGTGGGCACTGCAGCCTCTCCCCCTGCTCCAGGGCTTCACCTCCAGCCCAGCCCCATGTTTGCACTGCTGGGGGGTTTGGGAATGGGAAGCTGAGGGAGACTTCTCTGTTTTGGGACATTTCTATAAATGTAACTGAGTTGTGTGTTTATACACATGGGGGTGTGTGCCTTCTCTAAAAAACCCTGTACTGAACCTGAAACTCCAGTCACTGAACCTGGAGGTGCCACTAAATGATCTCAGGTGAAAGGACCCCCCATGAGCCATCTCCAGACACAGTTCTGCAAGAGAAAGCAGGGAAATTTCTTTTTCGTTTACGTGAACGCTGAAAAGAAATCCTAAGCTGTCACCTCTGCCTTTAAGGTGAAAAGATCCATTCATCTGAGGAGGTGGCAGAGCAGGGATGGCGACAGGAGGGACCGGTGCTCCGCATCGGGGCTGTACCCAGCCTTTTGTTAGGGGTGGTTATGCTCTGAATTTCCTGGTGTCTTTTGACCTTGCGTTTTCCGAGGAGCCGTAATCCTTTGGTTATCGGCTGAGTCAGCCGCTCACCAGCAGCAGCGTGCGGAGCCGCGATAGGGGAAGCCTGGCGTCTCGGGAGGACGAGCATTTGATGGTATCGAGGAGCTCTTTGTGGGAAGAGTCAGCCACGCCACCTCCCGGTCCACCTCTTCCTTCCCAGGGTGATTTATGGGCTGTCACCCAACCCCGCAGCCCACATCCCGTAGTGCAGCAGAGGGGAGCATGGCTGCAGGGTGATGATCCCCATCCGGCCGGGCTCAGCCGTGGGCATTTACACCTGGGAGGCTCCTGCTGGACCGATGGGCAGAATTACCTCGACTGGAGGCACTGGTGGGAGGAATGAATGTCTGGATCCATTCGTGTCCCCTCTATGAAGCCCTTTCTGCTGCATTTGCCTATTTCTGCCAGTGTGCAAACTACAACTGGCTGCTGGGGTTAAAGGAGGTTGGAGCAGGGATTTTGGCATCAGCAAAGCCCAAGGGCGAGGGGGTCCCGGCACCTCCCAGGCACTGACCCTGCGACTGGAAGGGGACACTGAGCCATCACCGGGCAAGCAAAGGCATCTGATGCAACTGCAGCGGGAATGCGTCGGGTACCTGCATGGACCTGTCCCTCAGCAGCAAACGAAACACCCAGCTCTGCCTTTGCCTTTCTTCCAGTTCCCTTTCCAGCCGTTTCTGGAGGTGACAGGCTTAACCTAAACCAAAGCCTTTGGCCAAGTCTGGGCCTGCCGTGGCTGTTCTGGGCGCCCTGAGGTTGGTCCCAGCCCTGGGAGCCAGGGCTCGCGTTGTTTGAGGCAGAGCCGCAGCAAGGATGGGGCAGGGGGTGGCTGCCATGGGTGCTCCTTGGGTTGACCATGGCAGCCAACATTTCTGACCTCTGCTGGGGGACAAATGGGGACATAAAGCAAAATAGTGCATCCCTGGAGCTGGGCTTCTCGCTGCAGCACTGCCCCTAACCTCAGCCAGGGAGCAAAATGAGACAGGAGGTGGATCCAGGGCTGTGCCCGGCTTCGCTTCCCTGCAAGAACCAGCCCGGAGCACCCAGGAAACTTTCCCAAGTGAAATTTGGCACCAAATGTTCCCATTCATCTTAATTGTAAAAGCCAACATCCTGACTGTCAAACCCAACTCCTTACTGTAGAGGAGGTGGAACTAAGCCATTGCTTAAAAGCTTTTCTCCCACAAATTATTTTCTAGGATTCTCCTAGTTTTATAACAAACATTATTTCTAATCCCACACAAGGTCACTGACATTCCCGTAGGAGCAGGGCAGGGAGCCCGGGCAGGGTCTCCTTCTGCACTTCCCAGGACTCGGCAGGGCAGTGCTGATTCCTGCCAGCTGAGCGTTTGACCTGGAACGCGTTTGGCTGTCACAGAAAGAGATTTATTTCTTGGCAAAAAGAAAAAAGAAGTTTTGCTAATAGCCCTTGTCATGTTTAAACTGCCATAACACAGCAGCTGCAAAGGGAACTCCCGGAATCCAAATGAAACAGGAATTTGCCTGCCAATGTTAATTAGTCGGGTTGTTTTTTTCTCCGAATATTTTAACCCTTAACCTAAAAAAGCTTCCTACACAGTCAGATCTGAATACCTGCAGAGACAAGTGAGGGGGATGACAGCTCTGCCACATCTCCTGTGCAGGTGTGAGCTAAGTTTCCCTTGACAGCAGAGACTGCATTTATCTGTGCCAGGAGCTGAGGGCTGCAGCTTCCCTAGCAAGCCCTTTTGGTCGTTTGCTTTCTTGCAGATGATTCCCAATACCATTTATGATCTGGGGAGAACACAGGATAAAACACCAAGTTCTGGGGAAACAATAATTTACCCAGGAATAAATCTGCTGTTCTTCTCAGGCAGAAGCAGAAGGTGCATGAAAGTGAATCAGGATCCTGCATGGGAAAAAAAAAAGACCTTCAAAAAATTAATCTTGCTTCTTAGCACAGAACAAAACTAGAATTTTTCAAGCTGCATTATTGCTGCTTTGATTTGAAGCTCTTATTAGTGATTGCTTATGGCACTCGTCTTTTGTAACTCAGAGCCAGTGTTTTAATCCATCCTTTAAATTAAAATCCTTGAAAAGGATTTAGATATCCTTGGCTTATCCTCTCTTCAGGAATTCATGCGAGACATCAAATTCAGCTCCCATGAGCCCAAGCAGCCGGGATTCACACAGTCCAGCACTGCACTCGCTGCAGCAGCTCCTCACCTGGCTGCTCTCATGCAAACCAAAGCAATTCTGTCCAACTGTGTCCAGCCCCTGTGTTATATATTTATATATAAAAAAACTTGGCCATAATAAAGGCCATAACATTTGG
>NW_010174804.1:0-24125 GCF_000695765.1 Mesitornis unicolor
TTCCTCTCCGGGCAAACCGCCCTCTCGGCGCAGCGCGGCGCCCGGGCAAGCTCCACTGCCTCGGTTTCTCTCCTCCGAGGCGGGACCTGAGCCCTCCCGCCGGCCGCCTGTTCGCCTGCCTTCCTGTCGTCCCATCCCTCCCTCCGCTACTGTCACGTCCCCGCTCCCGGCCCCGGGTGCAGAGACAGGGGACGGCGGGGGGAGAAGCCGGCCTGGGCTGTGAGCGGGTCTCACCTCCCTCGCCGGGCTCAGCATAACCTGTTGCTCGATTTTATTTTATTTTTAGATTTGGTTGGGGCTGTTGTTGTTACTATTTTCTTTTCAAATGGCAGAGCTCAGCAATATTTTAAACGGATTACACGGAGGAGGGGGCGAAGCTGAAAACCTCATTCATCCTCACTGCGGTCCTATTCATTGCTGAAATAGGTGTAGCCTAGAGCCGGTAAGATCTTCGCCCAGCCCCACTCGTGTTTTGGAGATCTCTTTCAGCTTTCCTCCCTTGAATAGTGGGGATGGGAGGAGAGGGTCTTCTGCTTTTGAGGTTACAGAAGCGTAATCATAAATTACCTACCTTGTTTGTCCTTCTGTCCCTTGGTCATAGAGGGGCTCCAGTCAGCTGTGTGGTCTCACGTACCGTTGCTTCTGCTGAACAGTTTCCAAGTTTGAGGTAAAAGAGCAAATCGCACTTTTCAGGGACTTATTGAGACGCTCAGAAATAAAAAAATAATTAAAAATGAAATTTTTTTTAAAAAATCGTTTAAGTCTATTCAGTCCTACTCATTTTCTCCCACGTGTTTTCACAATTACCATGTATTTGTCTTTCTCTGCTTCAATTTCTAGTTCAAAGCTGTGGGTTGGGTTTTTTTTTTCAAATAATAATAATAATAATAATAATAAAAAAGTTAGAAGTAATAAATTAGGAGTTAGTTTCTCGTGGTCGAAGCTGAAGATCTTATTTCAAACGCGGCTAGCCAGGAGCCTGGAGAAGTTGCAAGGCAGCATCTGAAAGTTTGAGATGTACAGCATCAGATAAAGTCTCTTTGGTGATGCCTTGCTGACCGAGTAACTGTTTCAGTGAGGTTTCTCAGCAGCAGCAGCAGCAAACGGGTAATATTTTCCAGACGTCTTTTTCTTTCCTGCTGCTGCTGCTTTTCTGCCTCCTCCACGTTATGGGGTCTTTTAACAAGTGAGACTTGAGTTATTTTAATAGGCGGAGGATGGGAAAGAGGGGAGGGAACTGTGGAAGAAGGAAAAAAAACCACGAACCCTGCCCATTGAATGATCTCAGCCAAGGACCAGTTCAGCGGCAGGAATTTAATTAGCTAAGTTGCAAATTTTCAGAGAAATGCAATACACATATGTTGCCACCACCTGATTTCTTCTCCATGCCCCGCAGTTAAGGGGAACCCCCCACTTCTCCCACTCCGTGCATCTCCAGGCTTGGGGTGTGAGACTCGTCCCTCCCACAGCCACCCTTCGGCTGGGACAGTTGCTGCTGCTGCTGCTGTTTTTTATTAATAAATGAATTGTCTCTATGAATGGTTGAACTTTGCAGTTCCCAAGGAAGCTCCCGCTGGCATTAGTACCCATGCCACTTGCGTTAAAACAAACCAGGAAACACGTTAGACAATTTAAGAACTGGAAAATTGCGGGGTTTGGGGGCTTATTTATTTATTTATTTATTTTTAACACCAGAAACGTTCTCTCTGTCGATGGGGGCGGGCAGGGGTCCCAGCAGGTACCAGCACACCCCACCGCTGCCAGCCGCTTGCACCCACTGGCTCCTTACCTTTGTAACTTCTCTCTGCCTCCAACGCCGATTTCCCCACTTTCGAGTCCCCGTTTTAACTTGAAATTACTTTAAAAAGGCACTAGGTGGCACTGTTGAAGTGAGAGGAGCGACCCGGAGCCCGGTGACACCCAGAGCGGGGCTGCGAGGCTGGAGCGGGGCCGGGCTAGGCGCTGCTCTGTCTCGCCGGGACCGTCCGGGGGAGGGTGGAGGGGATCAGCTTCTCGCCCCCCCCGTACTGTTTCCTCATGGACCACAGAGGCCGCTGCTTGGAGGCGTCAAGCCCGCAAATGGGATCACATCCAGACACCATTGGGAAACCCAGTGGTGACTCCTCTCGTCTGTTACCTTCTGGCATGGGGAAACTGTGGTACTCTGTGGGCTCCTCATGGGCAATAAATGGTTTGAAGTCAGTGGTTACCTACACTGGAGATGTTTTGGATTACCTTGCAGAAGCGATCAGTTCTTCAGGTGTGCTCTGTCGCTGCCAAGGGGAAGAGTGGTTTTAGGATGTGCGTTGAAGCCCAGCTCCTGCAGCAATTGGTCTGCCTTAAATACCAAGTCTGCCTTCAGTTTAAGGCAGAATTTTGTGGCTGTCTTAACCTGGCAGTGCCAGTGAAAGCAGTTGTCTCACCCTCCTACTTTGGGGTCCTCATTTGTCTCCTCACTGACCCTTTCTCTATGTCAGGAGAACTGACCTAGGTTAGAAAACTGCTGTTTTGGGAGAAGAAGCAGCAAAAAAGTAAAAACAAGTAACCTGGGCAGGGAGAAGGCAGGCCAACTGCTTTTGGCATCAATCTGGTTTATCACAGAATCACAGAATCACATGATGGTTTAGAGTGTCCTCTGAAGTACAGCATGGCTTAGCGAGCATCAAGTCTATCAGAGCTTTCAGGCATTTCTCCATTTCAGGTCTTCCTCCCTGGGCAGTGCGATTCCCATGCTTCAACACCCTCCAAGTGATCCGTGTGACAGAACCTCCTGCTACAGGGCCCTGCACATCCCTCTCATCAGGCAAGTGGTAAACTACAGTGTTTGCTCCAAGCAGGGCCAGAGGGCAGAAGGGTGTCAAGATGGCTACTGAACTCCCTGTGCAGACTGGCCTTCCTACCACCCAAATATCCAGGCTAATAACACGATGAATGCTTGTCATTCAGCCAGGCAAGGAGCTATCACCAAACTCTGCTACCATCACACATGAAACATCGCCTCTGCACTTGGTACTGGTGAGGCTGCACCTCAAATACTGTGTTCAGTTTTGAGTCACTCACTACAAGAAGGACACTGAGACACTGAGCATGTCCAGAGAAGGGCAACAAAGCTGGTGATGAGTTTGGAGAACAAGTCTTATGAGGAGCGGCTGAGGGAATTGGGGTTGTTTAGTTTGCAGAAAAGAAGGCTGAGGGGAGAGCTTATCACCCTCTACAACTACTTGAAAGAAGGTTGTAGAGAGATGGGGATTGGTCTCTTCTTCCATGTAACTAGTGACAGGGCAAGAGCAGCTGGCCTCATGTTGTGCCAGTGAAGGTTTAGATTGGATATTAGAAAAATATTCTTTAATGAAAGAGTGGTGAAACACTGAAAGGGGCTGCCCAGGCATGTAGTGGAGTCACAATCCCTAGAGGTGTTCAAGAAGAGCATGGATGTGGCACTTCAGGACATGATTTAGTGGGCATGGTGGTGTTAGGTTGACAGTTGGACTCAATGATCTTAGAGGTCTCTTCCAACACTAATGATTCTGTGATTCTGTAACCAAGTCCTTGACATCTGTGTGAGTCCTAAAGCATGATTTCCTGACACCAAACTGTCTCTGGTGCTGCCTTGTAACAAGAATGTCCCAAGTCCATGTCTGAACATGCCTAGCCCATAAGCTCTGCCTTGGGGACCTGTTGCTGCCAACTTCTTTCAGGCTCCCTGGACACTTCCTTGCCTTGTCTTGATTCAGGGACATGTATGTCCTGCACAGGGGACTTCACACGTAGGATCATTTCTGAAATGAGGTTATGGGGTGTAGGAGTGGGTTTGTTTGTTTGTTTTTAAACTTCTTTCTGTAAAATGTTACAAATTACCTATTTCCAGTGAGCATTTGTTACAAATGAGCTATTATTTCTCTCTCTTTCTTTTTAATTCCATTTTTTAATAGTTTAAATTTGGAGGCTGCACGTCTCCTCCACTGATGACTGTATATATTACTCTGGAAATACACAGTGTCCCATTGGCTTAATCCCATGCTCTTTAGGCTTGAAAAGGGATCAAGAGACAGAGTCTGGTGAGGCACAAATCTCTGCATCCTGCTAGTATTACAGGGGCAGCAACAGCAGTACTTAAATCACACTGAAACGTTTTAGAAAAATGACATAATGGGAGTGGTGAGTCTCTCATGTCCACAGCTACTTCTTTCTCAGCAGTAGCTCATCAGTAGTTGTGTGATTGTGCTGTCAGGGCAAGCGGGATAACGTAGGTTGCTGAAGCTAGGTTTGCCTACCAAGAAGGAATTAAAAGTAGGAGGATATGATTAATGCCAATCCATGCAGTGCTATAGAAAACAGATGTGGATGCATTTCATTGGAAGTAGATCATGCCTACATTTATATGTTATGTTACGTCTACATGGTTACCATTATCAAACAATCACATTTTCTAATTGGGATTTATAATCACAAGTAGTGGAGTAAAAGGACTTCTTGGCTGTTACTGCCTACAGGCGTCAATGATCACTAGCAGTAGAAGAATAATCTTAATGAACTAACTTGACTTCATTTTCTAATGAGGCAATGGGCTTGTTTGACAGAGGTCAGACAAAATGTAATCTGGGAGGAGTTTTATATAGGCTACAGTTAAATAGATGGGTTAGTGCAGAGCAAATTAGGGGATGAATTAATGGCATGTTAGCCGCTCTCCAGCAACTATTGAGCATTTGTTTTTATCCTGAGGGGATGGCTCCATGTACATTTTTCCTGCCTCTGCTTTCCTATCACCCTTGAATGTATCGCCCTTAAATGTGTCAGTCCTTCCCCCCAAAATACACCCCCCCAAACACATACGGAAGTGGCAAATCAGCAGAATTTGCAGTGCTTAACTGGTTGCTTCAGGGAACTGCTCAGTGTTGAAGACAGCCACAAAGCATGAGAGCCATTTCCTATGTGCATGCATGAACAGGCTGTCCAGGGCAAGAGGAACCCAAGGCTGGGGCAATGGCAATGTCCTCGGGTGGAAATGAGCAGCAGGACTTCCCTAAACAGTGTCCTTGGTAGTGTCGCTGCCAGGGAAATACAAACAAAACTGGTCCTTCTGCGAAGCTGGGGTGGCTGAGCAAATCCATGCTGAAGGGCTCTTGTCTTTCATCTTCGCTAAAGTAAGGATTTACACAAGCTCTTTTGTTGCAGGTCAGCTACTGTGAGGAGTTTATCAGAAGGAAAGGGAAGAAGCAAACTGTTTGCAGTGCACAGTTGTCTTCACAGTAAAAAAAAATAGAGATATGAAGGATTTTTTTCACGTCACAGAGTAAAACTAGAAGTGGAAGATAAACATGTTCAAGCTAGACAGGAGGCACATTTAATAGTGATCTTTCTTTAACAGTTCTCTGAACAATGAAGCAGAGTGGTGGATTCCTGATTGGGAATCCTCTGGAGGCTTTTTTGGGAGTTACCTTTTGATTCAGTGCAATTTACTGGGCCCAGTACCCAAATAACCAAATAGATTTCCATACCGAGGATGTCAAACTCAGTAGTCCAGCCATTTCTTCCATCCTTAAACCCTGTGAAAGTATGAACAACCAGACTGGCATGGAAGGGTTGTACCACATCTATTTCCACATGAGCAGATTCTGCTGGAAGAGTTACAAAAACTGATAGGGGTGTAAGTGAAAGCTGAATCATGCCCTAAATTATGATTTTATGGCAACTAAGAATCCACTTGCAGATTTTAATATAAATGTTGTGGGCAGTTTGAGGTTCATGAAGACTGAGTGTAGACAGACCTAAAACTGTGGTTGTTTTCACTATATACAGAGTCATTTTAGAGGCTGCCAGTGTTCTGGGAATTGAAATCCATGGTTATTTATAAATGAATCTTTATAGGATCCTGAGAAAACCACTGGTCTTTAAAATGAAATCAGTCCTGCAAAAGCGAAACTTTCCAACAATTTCTCTTTCATATAGCAGAAAAAGCCATAACTCAAAGCAGCAGTTAGAAGTTAATAGCAGACAGGTTCAGAGTGGAAGCAAGTCATGCACATTTGGATGTGTCCAAAAGTCCTGGCTAGAATGGGCTGTTATTGTCAGCAAAAATGCCCTTCAGGATAGTTTGCAGTAATGAGTTTTAACCAGCATGGAGTAGAAGTAAAAATGGGTCCATTAGAGGTTCCTTTTGTGAGGTCTAATTTAAGAGAAATAACTTAATTGTGTGCCTATAGTCTAATGTGACAGTAGTGAGAGTCCAGTTTAGAACAACCCAATGTTTCTTTTCAATAGCTGCATTATATTCTGTGTAGAATCCATAGACAACACCACAATAAACTAAAAGCACGTGCAATTGGAAGATCTATCTACTGCTGCCAAGCTCCTGGCAGTGCTGATCCTGACCAGTCTGGAGAGCCTGGCCATCCCTGAAGAGGACCAGTTCCCCAGCCAGGAGGATGCCAGGGCTCTCGCCTCTAACAGGCTGCTCACAGGATGGGGAAATACTCCTGTACATCCCCAGCTGCCTTCAGATGGAGAATGAGGACAGCATAGTGGTTTTTAGAAACCCAGATGAATGGTTTGAGGTACTTGCCTTTATTAATGGCCCCACTGTCTAGGCAAGACACTCAGGGGTGCAAGTGGTCACAGCCCACCTGCAGCATTGCCCTGGCCTCTACCAGCTTGGTGTTTGGGGTTGTCTTCCCAACTGCATTGCCAACTGAGAGAGCACAGTCATCCTCAGCAGACACATGGGACTGAAGACACAGGGATCTGGACCCTTAAAGAGGCTTATTCATAATAATAATGAAAAGACTGATTTGAAATGAAATTTAAGTTTTCATTGAATTTCAAATTTCAATGAAATGAATTTTTTATTGGCTGAAATAAAAATTGAGTGAGACTTTCCTAGAACATACGAGATTTAGGAGGGGTCTCAGGACACTCCTGTAATTCATTTTTAGGGCGATCTGGTCTGTTGCTGGTACTTAGCAACCAGTTCACCCAAACTTGGCATTTTACCTAAACAATTACATGGTCTCTTGCTCACTTCCCAAGAACAAAATTCATGCTGCAGAACAGTGGTTAGAAGGCGAATACTATAAAATTAACAGCTCCTCCCTGCTGTCACCAGCTCAGGGAGAGATCGGTCGGCGTCCTGCAAACACCTGGGTACAGCTGCCCCAGGAGACCCCAAGGGATGCTGCAGCACTCATACAACTTGGAGGCCCATTTTCTGCCTGTGTTGTATGAAAATTTGCGAGAAACCAAAGGGCACACGTATCTCTTGTGCCTCACTTTGGCAGTCCCACATCAGAGCAGTAGGTCTAAGTTAGTGACTAATTTTCCATCAAAAGTAGCTAAAAATCAGGAGTGATCCTAACACTTGTGGGGTGCTGTGTACCTCACAGCTAGTTGCCAAGAGTGGTTGTGTGATGTGTCTGCGACATGCAGACCTTACCAAGAAAGGGTGTAGCTCCAGATGGGCCCATTGCACTTCTACAGCAATATCTTGCATGACAGCAGTAACAATCAATGCTGCCCCAGGAGCTGGGATTTGCCCATATTTTTTCTTGCTTGTGATATGTTATTAGGCTGTGGGAAGGGTACAGGTCCAACTTTATGGAGCTCTCTGGCCTTCATGGACTTCCTTGACACGTGGTCTGGGTAGGAAGCTGGGTTACTGCACACGATGACTGAGCTGCTTGGGTTTTTGGATGGTCAGGAGGTCACTTGGCTGCTGAAGATTTTGCCCTGCATTATGCAATGCATCTGGAGTGTGTGAAATGCCTCATGGTGATGCACTAAGGAGCAGGAAATGAACCTGAACAGAGCAGGACAGCTTACTAATAACAAATATCAGAGAGTACTGATGTGCCCCAGCAGCTTGCGCACAAAGAAGGCAAGACCTCATCACAGGCAAACACAAGCCAAATAATTTTCTTGCTTTGTTCCATGATTTGAATGGGGCAACTGTGCCTCAGACCTTTTTCGAGCAGGCATTCAAATGTATATGCTGATAACAAAGCAAACCTGCAAGTGATGATGGGCTGCAAAGCCTGCTGTTTCAACTCGCTCTCCTAATCTTTTACTGAAAATGTTGTTTTCAGCTCTGGTTAGGTGGGCAGTTTTCAAAGACACTGCTCTTTCGTGCCTGTTGTCAGACTGAATCCATGGTGACGAGGGTGTCTTATCCGTGACCACAGTCATAGGGGTGGGTGACACAGACAGAGATCTGGCAGTACTAACGTGCCCCGATGCAGGGTTAAGCTTTTCCTGGTGCCCTAGCATCTGAAGTGATAAGGGCTGTCTGGTCTGTGGTGGGGGAAAGTCTTTCTGTCACTGGCCATGGGAAGAGGAAATACTCTGGGCAGACACAGGATGGAAACTATGCCATGAGAAGAAGTGTGAACTTCCACATTCATCTGTCAGGAAGAGCTGTGGGCCTTGTCACCCTGCTGTCCCCACTGCGGACTACCGGCAGCCACTGTGGCTTTGACCACCCAAACTAGAGCAGGAGCGGAGTGTGTGCAAAGGTTGGATGGTTTTTCCAAGGTCTTTCCATTGTCAGTGGAAGAAGGCAGCTTCCTACAGAGCGTAATTCAGAGCTGTTGTGTTATGACTGACTCTTATAGGAGCACCTAAAGAGACATCCCTCCAGCGCATCATCCTGTGTTTCAGTGAGTGACTTTCCCTCACTGTGGCTAGAGGAGACAACAGAGATTAAAACATCTTCAGTGCTCCTGGTACATGCATGTTTCTGGAGGTTAAGCATACCTTATGCTACCGATGTAATTAACCTTTAAGAGTAACTCCCTGCTTCTCATACAATAGCCTGTGCAGGCAAATACATAGTTTAGTATAATGCCCTGATACTGTTATTTAAACAGTGATTTCTGCAAACACTCGTGTTCTGCGATCAGTGGTAAAAAGTGCTACCTTCCCTCTGCCATCCAGCTGGGACACAGGGTCCTGCTGGACATGACACTTAACAGGTCCCTGCTCTGCAAGCAGATACCTCAGAGAGCACTGTCCTTCCATGACATTTAATATCACCTGCAGAGATCTCAGCTTTCTGAGATCAAGAAAGAAATTTTTTTCCTTTTGAATATGCTCACCTGACAGCACTTCAGACTATGGCTACTGTACCATACCAGGCAGAACTAGCTGCAGGCTCCATCCTGGTTGTGAGAACACTAATCATAACATGACCCTTCAGGACCAGTGGATAGACTTCAGTTAATATAATTTACTGGGACAGACACAGACTTAGTTTTAGGCATATGATTGCTGGGACTCAAGTCCCAGCAATCCTATCCTTATGCAGTTTAAGATTTTGCAGTCCATCACTTGACCCAATCAAATGCACTCATTCAGTCCATGTTAATCTATATATTTGCATAAATCCCGTAGTAGTTTTGATTTTTTTTTTGCAGTGAGTTTGAGCTTAGCATATGTTGTGAATCATCACTGTTGTGGTTGGGTGTGTGGCATAAACTCAATCATACTCAGTCTCACATACATGCAGCAAACATTTGGCAAATTCCAGATTACAGCAGACACAAGGTCTTTTAACACAGATGCATGAAGGGCCTTAGACCCTCTGCTAGCCCTGTGAGGTTCATCAAGCTCTAATATTTCCCTTGCTCACTCCTCTCCTATCCACAGTGCTGATGGACTGATTCAACTTGCATATTTCAAGGAATAATAAATACATTCATAACTTCAAGGCCAACATCAAGACTACAGATGTACGAAGAAGGATAGATAAAAACTCTTCACAAAGTCTATGGATTTTGTGCCGTTTCTTGGTACTTCAGGTTACTACCTCCTGCTGATTCCCTTTCATAAAACATCTTGGCAACAAAGTGTCACCAAAAAGATCTATGCCACTTTCTATCAAGCTACCATTGAATGGACAGTTACATTAGAAAATGACAGTATAACATGATTTCTTGATATGCTTACATAGGGATATTCCCAAAGGATCC
The DNA here is from genome assembly GCF_000695765.1 of Mesitornis unicolor. Classification (NCBI taxonomy): domain Eukaryota; kingdom Metazoa; phylum Chordata; class Aves; order Mesitornithiformes; family Mesitornithidae; genus Mesitornis; species Mesitornis unicolor. The sequence continues at coordinate 9,960 of NW_010174804.1, forward strand.
CTCCCACCATTTTCTGCAGATTAATATTAACTGATATAAATTATTATTAGTGATCAATTTACTTGAAGAACACATTTTGAAAGAAAAATGAAAGATGCCTAGCTACAGTGATAGCACACAAGGCATAAAGTTCATGACCCTAGTGTGCAGATGGCTGGGTAAGCCTGAAATGCTGGGGGACAGCGTCTTGATTTGATTTCTGGTGTGAGTACATTGGCGATTGAAGCAATTGCAGCAGCATAAATCTCTTAACTGCTCTCTCTGACTCCAAGTCCATTCATTCTGAGCAGACCCATTTTGCTGGCTGGCTTTTGGCCAGATCTGTCATGGGGAAGAATCATGTTGTAAAGCAATAGCATCCTGACTCTGCAGGATGCTGTTTGATCTTGCCTATATAGATGGGGCTAAGCCATGCTATGACGGCATTACGGCAATGTGCTGCAGCCGTTTGAAGATCAGGGGTTTTCTCCATCCATGTGGGTTGTAGTCCTCACTGGAAGGAGACTCAGCCTAACTGAAGGCAGAGAAATCATGAGGAAAGCAGAACTGGATTAGGGGAGAGCTTCTTGTGAAGTCTGTTCAAAAGAACAAGAGAAAATTTTGCCAATGCCCTGTGCACACTGGTCCAAGGGAAGTCACAGCTAACAGACATTTCTTTCCCCACTTCCATTTTAGACACATCTCCAGGGTCCTTTGAACCTCCAACCCGCCTCCTTCTGGTGCTCTATAACAATAGCCAGTGGCTTTCCCCTAGATCCACCCTCTGGTGTCACCAGGCCATGGAGGTATCAAAGCTTTCTCCCTCCTGGGACCCAGAACAGAAGGAATTTGTCTCTATCCCTTAGTTATAGCTCGTCAAAGCAATGGAAAAAAGAGGGATGTTACTTGTTTCTTGCATTCATGAAATGTGGGCATGAACGTGAATGCAAAGAGGTGATTTATGAAAGCAGGCAAACACCAGTCATGGCAGAGCCCTGTAACATTTTTACTGCTTCCTCAGAAAGTACAGATTTGCTCCTGAGGGGCTTTCCCTGCTCAGGCTCAGGTCCAGGCCCCAGCCAGGGCTATCTCCATAGCGTCTGTGCACCAACACACACAGTCTGTAATGACAGGGGGGCCACCTCATCCCTCCCTGAGGTTTGATTGTTATTTCTAGAATGGAGCAATGGAAAAACAAAACCTCAAATCCTTCTTCTCAAAGCTGCCTTTATCTTGTATCCTGCCTTTGAGTTTGCTTAGCTGCTCTAGATCCTCTCTTACAGAGGAAGTAAGGAGCCATGTGTTTCAGTGAACTTGCAGCATTTGCTTTCCAAGAGGTGGATTTTTGTCTCTTAACCCCATTTCAGACAAACATTGTGAGCTTAACGAAAGCTTGAAGATTCAGGAGGCAGTATCTCATGTTCCCTACAGGGAACAAAGAAATCAGAAACCACCACCTGCATGTTCAAAGGGAGTTTGCAGGTGCACACAAGAGCTGAGGAGGTTTAGAGTGAGGATAACTCTTGATCCAGAGGCGCTTTTCAGCCATTTGTCCCTTCTGGGGCTTTAGCTTTTGTGCCCATCACCAGCCTAATGTTGTGAAGGGTTTGCCACATGCTGGTGCTTTAGGAGCCCTGTACTGCCCCAGGAGACTGTGCCACTTCCCACCCAAAAGCAGGGTGGTCTTTCAGCTGAGAGCTGCTGGAAATACCTGAGTTTGGAACATGTGGAGTAGAAGCAGCCTAGTACTGCCTCCTGTCATATTACCCCTGTTAGGCAAAAGAGTTGATCTGTGTCCCTGTGGATTTTTACATTTACAACTGAACAAACTGGGAACCTGAATGCCAGTCTTGCTTTGCACAGATAACTCAAAGTCTCATTTTGCTCAAAGAATGGCATGCTGTGCAAAGCAATGAGGGACAAAGATGCTACGATAGATTTACCTGTGAAAGGGACCCTGAAGAGAAAAGGTTACAAAAAGGTTGAAATTAAAATGCAGTAAATATCAGTTCGTATAAAAAAAAATCAAGGCTTGTTTCCAGTCAAGCTTTGCTTCTGTGATGTCTACTAAGGGTTGTGCCCATGTTTAGATCAGTGAAGGAATTTAGTTTTGGTGTTTTTTGGACACTTATCTACCCAGTGATTGGGATACCTTCATATTTTTTGAAACCTCTCTCTCTGATGAATTTTGTAGAAACTGACATGTGAGTTAAAAAACACTGACAAAAAAAAAAGTTAAAAAAGAGGAGGTAAAAACAACTTGCCAGAGTTCAAGAACCAAGGTAATAAACACTTTTGAAGAAATAATCTAAAAGCATGAATGAAAAATTCCCACTACAGTTAATCTCCTTTGTATATTCTGCTATCTTAGCCGTTTTTTGCCTGTGCAATGGAATATCTACATTTTTAAATGCCAATGAAGTTTAACAGCTCTTACTCATAGGGAGTTGCAGGGGATTAATAATGATTCTGGCAAAAATTTCCCATTACTAGTCTTTTCATTTTTTTCTATCATTAATCTTGCATGATCTGTCCATGTCTCTTTCTTTATCTTCTTCTTATTTCCAGGAGCCAGTCTTCCCCAGAGCAGTTCAGCAATTGTGTGGGCTGCTTGAGCCAGCCACAGCAGGGAGGGCAGGGCTGCAAAGTCCCGTGAATCCTTAACTTATGTCTGTCACTGGGAACCTCCGTCTCCACTGGTGCCATTTGTTTTGTCATCTTCTGTGTGGTTGATCAAAATCCTCAGCAGCTGGACAATGTTTCGGTAAATGCAAATCAGAGACCAAATTCCCTAAGGTGTGGAGCTGGGCAGAGCTAGTTCTTGGTGATGTGTTACACTGGCTCATCTCTGGTTCTTTCTTGGAAACAGAGGGGAATCTTTAGTTGAAGCAAAATATAGAAGGGTTTTGTTTGTTTGTTTGTTACTTTCTGTCCTCTGTTCCTACAGAAACCAGCAGCCTCACTGACTATTCCCTGTTTCCCCCTCACCCTCCTGCTGGGCAGATAATCACCCAAGCAGCACCTTGTGTGGTGCAGACCTAGGCTTGCTTTATTGTACCGTCCCAAAAAGGGGTTCATGGGCCACCTCTGCAGGGTAGAAATAGCCCCAATACCAGTTATAAGTGTCAGTTCTATTTCTGCCCATGTTTCTCATCTGTATGAGCACTTGTGAGGCTGCTTCTGACTTGGCCCATGTGGTTCTCCAGGTAAGTCCTGGAGGCTTGAGGGAGTGCTAACCCAGTGTGGATGGGCTCCAGCACTCTGTGCCTGGCCAGAAGCTTCAATGTCCCTGTGCTGAGACTTCATATGACCTCTGGTCAGCAGGCAGAATTGTCTGAGTGCTTTTCTAGGAGGGTCCATTGCAGTTTAGCACAGGAGAAGATGGGATGTGGAAATGTCTGCTCAGACAGAGGTCCTGAGAGTGTCCTTGTGTCCTGGTTTGATCTAAATAGAATTAATTTTCTTAGTCACTAATTTAGTGATTTTACTTTTCAGCTCAGTCTCTTTTAAGTGGCTGAACTTGCTGAAAACTAGCAGGATGTTTTTCCCAGACAGTGTGTACTGATAAAGTTCAAGGCCAATTGCCTCACCATGGGTGATGTGTCTGCACCTATGTGGGGAAGCGGACCCAAAACTGACCAACGAGGTATTCCATCCCAGATACGTCATACTTGGTATAAAGCTGAGGGATCACGAGGGTCTCAACCCTTCTTCCATCTTGGAGCCCTTCTATCTCGGACCCTTCTGTCTGTCTCGATCCTGCAATGGCTGAAGTCTGAGCAGAACCCTGCTAGTTTGTCTGCCTCTGATCCTGATTCTTATGTTCCTGCATCCTGCTCCCACCTGCTGTTGAGTTTGGTCTGGGACTTTTCCAGTGCCTGCTCCGCAGAGCCTCTGGTGATGTATATGTCATTGGGGGAGTTGGGGAGGAGAATTTTATATTGGGTTTGTATATATTTGTACATATCTGTATATATTTTGTTATTTTCCTATTTACATTATTATCCTGCAGTATTAATATTATTGTTTAATTAAACCTGTTAGTTTTATTTTCCAACCCATCAAGTCTCTCTCCCTTATTCTCTTTCCTCTTCCCTTCTGGGGAGGGGAAAGGGGTTAATAGAGAGTATCTGTCCAGGATTTAGTGGCCAGTCCAGCCCTAAACCTTGACACCGTGGTACTCTAGGCTGCTTCTGCTTGGTAATTCAGACATCAGGCAGTCATCGATCCTTTTCTTCTGGTCTAAGGTGTAGTTGGGTGACCTTGAATTGGGTGGGTGAACTGTCTTCTCTGCTCCTTTTCACTGTAGCAAATTGGATACTGGAGGAGAGCAAATGAAGCTGTTCCCTCCCAGTTCCATAGATGCCTGGCACGGATGGGGAGGAGTTAGTCAGAAACCACTGGAAAAGGAGCAACCTGGGAGGAATCTGCTTCATCACGCAGCTGCTATTGCCTAACATGAGCTTTGCACAACTCAGTGATTGGTTCCAACTGACTCATGGCAGTGCCCTGGCAAGGGAAAGTTCACGTCAGGAAGGGCGTGTGATTCCTACGGTGAGGAACACCGCATCTCAGGGATCCTCAGCTGGCAAGTGAGCTGTCAAAAGAGTGGCAAGTGGTGTTTCGCCATCGAGTGCTACAGAGAGAGTTTCGAGCCAGTTAGCTTGAGGAAACACAACCAGATCCCTGTCTCTCCAACACACATGGAGAGCTTACTTTTTTGACCAGAGAGGGCACTCTTATTGCAGATATATTAACAAGTCTGCAGAGACAAGTGGTAGCACGGCTGATCATAAGCTATTAATATTCACTAAGAGCATTTCTTACCTCTGCTTTAAACTGTGAATATTATATGAGCTCAAGTCAGTTGTGTTCAAATAGATCTGAAATCTGGTAAAACAGACTCACACTTCTCTCTGTGTTCATCATTATTGGCCAATAATATTAGGAATATATAACATCATTTCCATTAAAAAGGGAATAAGTGACAACATAAATATAAAGGAAGCATGAATTTGATCTTTATTCACACAGGGGAACCTTAGGATTTATTAATGCATGGTCTGGATCTGTTGTAGCTCTACTAAAGCTGACTTAGCCAGAGTAAAACCAGGTTTGAAGCAGCTCTGCTCAGTATATACCATGGTTCTCGTACAGCTATAATGTAACACCCTGGAGTCAGATGAATTTTGAGTTGCAGGATTATTCTGCACAAGAGTTGCCCTTTCTGATACTACTCTTTCCAGAGATTTATGGTATCAGTGGAATAGCTCACTCTTTCTCTCTTTCTCTTTCTCTTTCTCTCTTTCTCTTTCTCTTTCTTTTCTTTCTCTTTCTTTTCTTTCTTTCTTTCTTTCTTTCTTTCTTTCTTTCTTTCTTTCTTTCTTTCTTTCTTTCTTTCTTTCTTTCTTTCTTTCTTTCTTTCTTTCTTTCTTTCTTTCTTTCTTTCTTTCTTTCTTTCTTTCTTTCTTTCTTTCTTTCTTTCTTTCTTTCTTTCTTTCTCTCTTTCTCTCTTTCTCTCTTTCTCTCTTTCTTTCTCTCTTTCTTATGAAGGAGGCAGCGTCCTTTTATTTTTTGTCCTTTCTGCTACAACTCACTGGCTGCTGCCCTTTTTTCCCCAGCCTTGTAGCATTTCCTCCCTCCTGTCCCTTCCCCCAGCCTGCCACAGTGTCAGTGAGAAACAAAACTGCTGAAACCTGAGCTTTCTGCCTAGAGAAGATGAAGAATGAGAGGAGGAGGTGGTAATTAAACCCTCACCCATATTATTCATGCAAAGAAATTGTCTTTGAACACCACTTCATCCTGGGAGCTGCTCTGAGTTCAAAGAGAAAGCTGAGTTGTTGTCATTCTGGGGCCTTAATCTAATCACAGTGTCCCCCTTTGATTTAAAAATCTTCTTAGGAGGTGGCAAATACCTCTTCCCATCTACCCTTTTATACTTTATTTTTATTTTTTGATCCAAATAATGTGATGCTTGTGATTTTTACATATTTCTTCTAGTGCAGAGTTTTGTTGTCCAAGTTAGGCTGGTTCCCATCACTGGCTATCATTTGAGAGATCCAAGCCTTTGGTAGTATCAAGACAGAAAAGCATTGTTCTCTGTGAGATGCATGGTGCATTTTAGCTTATTGGCAGTGTAATGGTCCTGGGGAATGGCCTGTCCAAATGTAAGCATGAATGCCTGGGCTGAGGTGCTTGGCTCTGTGTGTCCCAACTACAGCAAGGTTTCAGGACATCTGACTCTTGTCCTTTGATTTGAATATAAAGCAAGGCAACAAAATTTCATCTTCTGTTGTGGACCTATGTGAAAACCCTTTAGGCTGAAAATCAATAATAAGAACGGTAATGATATAAAATAAATTTATCCATCGGTTTAAAGCTTTCAACATATTGCTTCATTTCAAATACACCAAACACTAGTAGCTCCCCTCCAGCCTATATGGCTCTGCTCAGTATACACAATTAAAAATTCTTACCACTTCTTTAGATATCTAAATACATACCTGGCACACCTATTTTTAACATCCTGTCTTAGATTTTTAATTTTAGTTTTAATGTTTGTAGATATAGATTTACAGCAAAGTGATAATTATTTTAATCTATATCTAGGTGAAGCTTTTATTGTGCAACATGTATAAGCATAATTTGAAAAGTTGATAAGTATTTATGGCATATAATTCTCATGCTTGACTTCATCTTTCCTAACTTTGTATATCTAAGTATTAGATGTTGAGTCTAAAACAGTCACTTAAATTCTCTCTCACTTTTCAACAGAGAAATGTGGACACTGTCTATGAGTGTTCATCCCTTTCTAATGTTGCTTGGATGAGTGTTTCATGAGGAACCTTGGATCACCATTTAAAGGAAGTACTTAATTCTTGGGCAGCTAAGCCAAGTGAGAAAAAGCCCATTTGTCAGACCCTAAACCTTGACTTTCACAGTAGTCCAAATCTGCTTCATCAAGAGTGACTATATAGCTAAAATGCTGCATAATTATTATATAAAATCTCTGATATTCAGCAATGCTAACGGGGGACAGCTGAGAAGTGAAGACCGATAGTCCAGTATCTGACTCGTTTCCTGACTCCCACTTGAAAATGGCCAGGCTGCAAACTGGCTGATTTTGAGTTACAGCAATGGGAAGGGAAGAGAAGATCAGCTGAAAGAGGCCTCCCTCTGTCAAGACTGTGTATTCAAACATACAAGGAGAAGGTGTGGAGAACTCATTTTGCAGCAGTTTAGCTGGGGGTAATAGATGTATTTTTTTGAGAAGTCCCTTCATAAAGCTGAATAAATCTTTTATCCTGCAAACAGAGCTTGACTTTTTGAGTGAACTACACCATAACTTGCAAAATGGGATGAAACGCTCATGAATAGACAACTTGAAAGGAAGTAATTGTCTTTTGATAAACAGATGTGGATTCAATTGCAGATGTTATCAATAAAAAATAAAATGCTTGACAACAGGGAAATAAATAAGTGAACAATAACAGATAAATTCACAGTTTTCTGTAAAACTAAGCCAGGCTGTTATAATCACATCTTCTGTTTCCAGTAAGATCTTAGATATTGTAATTCTGTAGAAGCTGGTTGTCCTTCTCTTAGGCAACATTTATCTGCACAAAACAAACATGGAAATATATGAAAATGTGGTCTTAAATTTCTCTGTAGTATTGTGTTGCTCAGCTTACAGAAAAATTCACGATGCCCTGATCTAATCTGAATTACATCAGACTATATAAAATCACGTAAATATCCACAGTTGAAAAAGCAGTATTCTGTTCTGAATAAAAAACCAAAACCACAACCAAACCAACCCTCTATAACCAATACCCCAGTTCTCTGGTTTCCATTCACAAAAGCCAAATGAATGAATAGGCAAGGTTATTGAGGTGGCTTCCTGAGCCACACTTCCAGCATAAAGCAAACAAGGCTGAATTTGTGTTTGGATTTCGCTGATTAAGTGACTCCAAATCAAAGTTGTGGGTCTAGTTCCTTAAAATGACCAACACAACTATGATCAACAATTGCATCAACATTAGGCAATTTTGTAATGTTTAATGTGGCTTACATCTGTGGCTAGAAGGCACAGAACACTATTTTTTTTATAAGCATTGCTTTTCCTTTTTAAGAGAAAAAGCAGTGCAAAGTCTTATACCAAAAAAACCCCAAACTAAACCCGCAAAAAATCCTTATTTTCTTAGTTGTTTTTTTATTGTTTTGAGAATAAATACTTACAAAGTTGCTAAATCTTATTATTGTTTTAGCTGACATACTTTGGGTATGTTTCCTTTGTACTCCATTTGTACTCCTGGTACCATGAATAAGAAAAATGCCATTATTATTCCTACTGTAAGTGGAGAGAATATATCCCCTGATTAAAATAAGGCATGATTTTCACATCATACCACAGCAATTCATTGTGTAGCTTGGAGCCAGCAGCTTTAAATTTGAATGGTGGGTTATGGGGCTCTTGGTCGAGTTATTAATCAGTATTTGTCATCTACAAAATGTGTTCACCATCTTCAAATTCTTTAGACACTTGTAGATTTTTGTGGTGAAAAGCATCATTGTGGTACTGGTCATTTTATTAGTCAATGAGGTATTAGGAAGCCAATGTTACACCACATCCCCATCTGCTTTCATTAGTGGCATCCATGATGACTGTGAGCTGAAGTCAACCTTGGTGACTTGCATCTCCGATGCCCACCCTTCCCCTCACACTCCCTGAATCCTGCTGTCACTTTCCTTCTGATGCCGCCAATTTCCATTTGTGTTTTTCTGCTCTCTGATCTTTAGTGAGATGTGCATCCTTCACTGAACCTTGGCTATGCTGGTAACAGAAGACTGCGGATACTTTAGGGCGTGCCCTGATTTACACGAAGTGCTATATTTTGCATTTCTGTTTCTTGCAAAAAACTCACTCAAAATTCCAGCATTTGGAATTTCAGCATTTAGTGGCAGCAATAGGAGACTCACTTTGATGCCTTGGCCAATCTGAGTGTCCAAACTAGCCTGGTGACAAGACTTCCTTACTTATCTCCAAGGATTCACAGATTCCTAGGCAAGATGTGCAAATTTGAGGCATTTCAGTTTAGCAGTTTTGGTTCTCATGCAGTCAGAGCCCAAGGGTATTGCTTTGAATGCTTAACTGGAAATGAGAGCCAGATAAACACAGAGCAGGAAGCCAATGAAATCGTGTCATAAATCTATCTAGCAAACACAAAGCCCTCCCTGACCATCAGCCTGGTTCCAAAAATGTGGTTAATGGAAGATTCATGTGCCAAAGGACTCCTGTTACTGGATCGTGGGGAGCTGAGATATTATTGAATCCTGCATCTTCCTCTGTATTTCCAGCTATGTGACCGGAACTCATATGCTCCCCTGTGCTGTTCCAGTAGCTGTGGAAACCAATGAAAATTTTATTGAACATGTGAGATTCTCTTGATTCACTTATTCAAAGTATGTGGCTGCATTGCCTTCCAAAACACCCTCCAGACAAACAACCCTTAACTCAGACATAGCTTAAAAAATGTTCTTAAATACACTTCTGAGGTCAGAAGCTCTGTAATACAACTGACTGAGAGTGATAGCTGTGAGTGCTAGTAAGCACATTTCATAAGACGTTTTGATGCAGGAGACACTCATAGATGTTGCTGACGAGAGCACTGCTGGCGGCTGCCACTTGGAGGAAGCCCATCGAGATTCATTCTTAAAAGTCACAGATATGCACTGGAAAATCCTTGGTATTTATTTTTGGATACGGGGCTAAACCCTGGCTCTGTAGAGGTGAGGAGAGTTTCCATTGATTAGATTAGGGCCCAGACTTCTTTTTCCAGTTTGATTTCTAGCTGAGCCCAGTCTGAAGCTGCTTCCTGAAGGAGAGGCAATGAGTTTTGCATTTTACATTCACCGAAGGCAGAGTCTGAGGCTGGGAATCAGCTTTAGTTACCACAGTTCCACCAACTGAGTGATTAACAGGAGTTTGATAATGACACACTCTGAATGAGGCCAGTATAGATCTTAGTTCTGGCTAGCCGCAGATTACTAATCTTTGCAGCTGCTGACGAGGAATTTGTCTGCTAATAACAAACAAATTCTGAGGGCTTAGCTTTCCCACCAGAAGCAAAAACATTTAATTAAATAGATTAAGTTTCTCATCTTTTATTGCATGTATTTTTAACTTACCTCATTTCTAGGTGCAAAATAAGAATACCCAGCTCATCCCACCATTTTTCTCAATAGATTTTCATCCTCAGAAAGATAAATTCTCCAAGGAAGGTCAGGGTTACTACCCCCTTTGCAGATGGGGAAACTGAGTCACAGGGAGAGGTGACTTAGGTCATCAAGAGGCAAATGGAAAAAAACAGTTGCATAAACTGGTCTCTAGAGTCCCCGCCCAGTTGCTAGGTCCCTTAAATGTCAGTCCCACAGGGTTTGAGCTAAAGCTAAGCGTGATAAATAGGATACTCCCCATTGACTTGGATGGGCTTTGAAATCAACATATATTCCTATATAAATATATATACTTACATATATAAAAATATATATGTGTATATATATTTATATGCTTCCACAACCTCAAGTGATTTTATCACCATAACATCTTGACCTCATCTAAAAGGTTGACACAGCAATTACAGTTCCTGTGGTCAGTCAACAACAGCATTATCACCACCACTGCGAGATGACTGAGTGGTGATGAAACACAAACAGGGGATTTGTCTGGTGAAAATTTGTCTGGGTCCCATTGCTATGGATCTGGATGTCAAGCAGACTTCCCAGATCCAGAGGTCTGCCCACACTGGAACACTTAGGATGGTGTTGCATGAGAGCTCATGGGATGGGTCCAGCTCTGTGGTGAACATGAACCACACCACTCCACCAGAAACCAGAAGAGACAGTCCTGCCCCTCTCTGATGCAGAGGCAACATTTTCCAGGAGGAGGTGAAGCCCCCACAGTTGCCTGCCAAACCCAACACTGTATCTCCAGTTCCATATAGCCTGTGATGTCCAGGATGGCATCTGGGGTCCCAGCGAGCCTCCTGGGGGTGAGCCAAACAGCAGTGTGGTTCCCCCGAGGTCTGAGTGGGAGGCCAAAGCTGGCAATGCTTTAGATAGCTCCCTGGATCTGCTCACTCTGCTTCCTCTGCCCACGCTTGTTCAAGGCTTCTCTAAGTATTTCAAAGAAAAGGGAGCAATAGCAGCTCTGGGGAGCCTCACATCTTTTGTTAAATTATTTTTCAAAAATTTCCCTTTTCTTAAATGTAAGATTCCAAACCTTCCAAGTCACATGAGTGCTTCTAATCAACATTTTCCAGCCCAGCCTGTTAAAACTTCCACTAAATCACTCAGAGTACCTCATTGAAGACATGATAACATTTTGTACCCAATTTCCCCTATAATTAGATTGTACAAACGCTGTTGGTCTTGCTGAAAATGAGACTATGAGTAACAAAACACCCCATCAACTTCCAGCGCTTTAACGAGATCCCTTTTTGTTTTATCAGTCCAATGTGAATCCTTCTGATTAGGTGTTAACAAGCAAGACTATTTCCCCTTGATAATCCTCAAACAATATAAATATATATTCACTCCTTAGACATCAAATCACATATACTGTAAAGGTTTTTCGGTTTCCCATTCACTGCCTCAATTTCATAAAAGTGTTGTTTAAAATCTCCCATGTTAATTGTTCATAGTCACAGCATCAGCATCATATCTGGGAAGGAGAAAATAGTTATTTTTAGGTAAAGGAGCAGCTCTTATTTATGTTGCTGGCATGTCACAAATAATTCATTTGATTTATGTTAGAATATCCATAGATGTAAATTTGTATGAATTTTATCAGTGATCCACGTCTATCTGTCCAGAACAACTAATTTTTGCATGATGGGTAAAGTATCTTCAGTGGATCATGACCATACAACAGAAGAGAGCTGACTTCTGTTTTGTCCTTGGAAAAGACACAGCAACTTTCTGCAACTTTTGCTCCCCTGAAAGCGCTGAGGTCTTTTTGAATGTATCGATATCTCTTATTGCCCTTCCAATGGCTTCAGGTCTGGCAGATTTTCCCTTCTAGGAGATTTCCAAAACAGAAATAGGTACTGGACAGAACACTTTGATTCACTGAAGAGCCCTGAGGACAAAATAATTGTATTATAACACACAATACTTGTGTTCAAAATTTGTATAAGAACACAATTAACTCCTGCCTCATTAGGCAGTTTTTTGTATGGTGTTAAGGATGTATCTCATGGGGATAAGAGGGGCTGGAATAATTATTTGGAATAAACTCCACAGATTCAGTCAAAATTTCTTTAGGACTGTATATAACAAAGCTTTTAACATTGTCCCTACCATTCATTTTTCTGCATACTTAAAAGCTGTAAATCATTTTACTGTTGATTTTTGCCATAAAATTCAGTAAGTCAAGGCCAGTGTTATTGTTTAACTATTTAAATTAATTTACACATTTAGTATTGAAGCAAAATATTTAAATTAAATTCGTTTAAATATGGAATGCTGTACAGGGAAAAGCCTACATCAATATTTTCACTTTTTGGTTTTATATTTGATTGAACTCTTTACAAACTTTACTACTGCCCAGGAGCTCAATGTGTGAAGAATCTACCCATAAATTATCATAAACTCTTTTCATGCCCACATGCAATTAGCACTCAATCAGTGCTAAAACTATTTTTTCTTAACATAGAGAAAAAAATTATTTTAGTGAAAAGCTTAAAAAACATCTAAACATAGATCTAAAAAGTCTATACCAAAAATAGAACAGATAATGAAGGAAAGCTGTCCCCAGAGAAATGGTAATACAAGGTACTTCTCCAATGACATATGATCCTTCTGCCCTTTATGTTAAAAGCTTTGCCCCCTGACTGCATTATTACTAATTTCCTTACCCTTAAACCATCCCAGACAGAGAGCAGTGTCAGTGTTGAGAATCTTCTGTAAAGATGAATTTCTAGTTTCTGGCATTTCATTTTTTCTCCTTTTTCATTTTTTTGTAGAGTTTTTGTATTGCTTTCAGTCAAAATGAAGGTAAAAGAGAGTCGGGATCAACCAGTAAAGATTTAGGGAACACAATCAATCCATCAAGAATTATAGAACACATTAATGCTAACATGATTTTGTGGAAAATGGATTTTCTGATATTTCTCTTTTTTTATGAGCTCACATGTTGGCTAATGAACATAATAGCTCAGATTTAGCATAGGTATATTCTTGCAAAGTAATTTGGTTTAGCACCATAGCAGTTAAAATGTCAATATAGCACACATTAAATGGATTAAGATCTGGCCAGCTGGCAGATTTCAAAAGGTATTTGTCAGTGGGGAATTGTTACCAAATGGATGTGTTTCTTATGGAAATTCCCCAGCAGACTGTTTTGTGCCTAACACTGTTCAACATTTTTGTCAACTCTTTAGTATGTAATAAACTTTGATTTTTCTTGATACATCTGACAGATTAGTTAGCATCTAGTGATGTACTTATTTTATGCAGACTGGTACCCTCTTGACAGGCAGAGTTTTGTTACAATTCTTTCTGTTGTCTCTTTTGTCCTGGACAAGGAGTTTAACTTTTTAAGGTTTGTTGTGCAGGTTCACATGGAATTCTGTCTATTTTTCTCTTTCTCTCAGAAATAAAGGAAGACACTGCCATTACAAGTTATGGTGCTCAACTAAAACAACTGGAGATTCCACTCTCTTATGAGTTGTGCCATGGAAAGGAAGACAATTTTCTATCTTTTTTCCATGAATGTTTTAATCACACAGTCAAAGAAAGTCACCAAAACCAGTGCTAGCAATGACAGTTATTGGTATAAGTCTGCTGATTTCATGGCTGAGGAGACACCCTGAGTACTGCAAGAGGGAGGTACGTGTCTGGAAGAGGTTAATGAATAAGATGAAATGAAGATATTATTTGAGCTTTTTTTTCAGTATTTGAGACCATTTCTTTTATGAGCACCTAGATTTTAAAGAGGCAGAAAGTATGGTATTGTTCTTCACACTGGGGAGCGAAGGTGCTGGGCAGTTTTTAAGTTTCAGAGAATGACAGTGGTGCATGAAGGGCATTCTCTGGTTTTGGAGTGAGGACTGTGCATTTTGCATGTCACCAACCCTAATAAAAGAGCTGGATCACCACAGGGGTTGTTGTGAGAGGTTTCCCTAC
>NW_010174804.1:24156-24997 GCF_000695765.1 Mesitornis unicolor
GTCAGCCAGCAAATTAACAGGCAAAGCGACAAGTAGGTGGTGGGAAAGATTAATTACGAATAACTTTGTTGTAACAATAACCTACGAGCAATTAGCAGGGCAGCTAACAGCAGCCCTGGTCAGTGGGAAGAGCCAGCCACAAAGATTGCCAGTAGAAAGCACCCACTAAGGGTGGCAGTAAGGGAAGGACCATTTGCAAATGGGGCTGTGTCTGGCTGTGTGCTCTGCGAGCAGAAGCACCCACTGCTGACAATGATCACGGCAGTCACAGAGGTCAAGAAACTGCCTCAGGACACAGGGATGACTGCTCTAGAATAACCATCCTAATACTGAGATTTGGCCAAGTCTGGATCAGAACCCATGAGAGGGATGTAACAAGAAGAGGATGTCCATGACTGGCACCAAAGCACTGATCTTTCAGAGGTCTCTCTTAGCTGCTGAACAGGTGAACAGGTACATCCAGGGGGAATGGGATAAGGTTTCTTTTTCTTGCTTGAGTTTTCTAGGTTGGAAAGATGTTACTGCAGCTCAAGCACGTGTTATAGAAGTGTAGTTACAAGTTAAATTTTATGTATGTTGAAAAAGAAAATAAAAAGCACCATTAGTCTCATGGTTTATACTTTAAAACCAAACTACCAGTGGAAAATTTACTTTCAATTTACTTATCTGTTATTAGGTTCAGATCTCTTTATTTGCACATGGTTTGCCTATAGCTGGTAGCTCCCAAATTCTGGCTTCTGTTTCTTTGTTTTGGGGAGCCCTGCGTCATGCAGGAGTCAGATGATTCTGATGCTGTCTTAAATCGACATAAACCCACAGAATCACAGAATCACAGAACGTT
>NW_010174805.1:0-68353 GCF_000695765.1 Mesitornis unicolor
CACGACAACCAGGGCCTGTGACTGTGAGGACTGTGACTCCTTCTTCAACTGGAGATTTGATTACTGGATCCACATGACTTCAGCATCTCTATCAGGGCATCCTTTCTGGGATAGACTGTCCTTAGCCTTGTGTAACAGGAAGGAAATCAAGAGGAAAAACATGTCCATCCTGAGCTATGTGACCTTTGGAGAACCTCTGGGCTTTATGCAACTAGCATACTCTCTGTCTCGATGAGTTATAAGCTCGCCTGTGCCACGATGCCAGAGATGTTTCTGTTTAGTTGTTGACTCAGTTTATAAATTATATAACTAGATCAATGGCTCCTAATGTGAGCTTTAGACTTTTCCTTTACCTCAGATGATTCAAGTGAAGAGATTCCCATGGGGACATTTCAGAGGAGAAAACAAACAAACAAAAAACCCCAGCAAAACAGACATGGAACAAAGCAGAGTGAAAAGAATGTGGCTTACAGCTATTTTAGGCCAGAGATAGTACATATTGTATGCTAACAAATTTTGGAGAAGTATGTGATTGCATACTTTTGTGTCATGAAATGGTATTTGTGTCTTGAAATCATATTTTTTTACTGATCACACACTACTAAAAGTTACAGAGGATGAATGTAAAGTCATGTGTTTGTGGGATTCTTATGATCGTGACAGAGAAGTCTCAGAAAACCATCAGCAAAGCTTATCATCAAGTTGTCTTTTGTGTTGCTTGCAAAAAGCTTCCGGATTTGGACTTTTCACATCATACCTTTTAAAAGAAGGAATTTTATGTGGAGCACATACATTTACTCTAAATATTAGTGTTGTCTTTTTTTTATCATTTAAAAGTAACCACTAAAGACCCTTCCTAAAATCAAAGATTTATTGGTTTTGGTCTAGGCAGAATGCAGAAGCACTACTAATCTGAAACCAGCAAAGTTCCAAATGTCAAAGGAGAACATGAAGAGATGACCACGTAGCTGCCTACATGCACAGGTGTCCTCATCTCCAGCCTCACTGCTCTGAGCCATGGGGAACATGGAAAGAGTAGCTGACTGCCCTTTGCAGGGCCACCTTCAAAGTCCTGCTCTGAAGGAGGTAAAGCGGGCATTTCAGCCCACACAACCTGCATCCACCTCTCTCAGAGCAGAAAAAAGTCTGTGAATTCTGGGGACTCTTTGTTCTTGAATGGCTGTTTACTCTCAAATACATAAGCAGACCCTGGAGACTAAATACTATCCTCTCCTTTGCTAATGCACAGCTTACTATGAGCTGCAGTCATCTTCCCTCCTGCTTTTTCTTCCTGCAGGTCTGTGAAATCTGTAGAGATACACAGCTCATGGAGAGGACAACAGTATACCTTCCCACTCTATCCTAGCCTGAGGTTGTTCCAAATTTTACAATGTACCTAACAGAAGTCTGTGAATATCAAAGTCTAGAAGACAAAAGACATTTCAGATTCAACCTTCATCTCTTTCCTACTGGCTGCTTTCACTGTCCTTCTCCTTGTTGGACATTTGGGCACCTAGAATAGATGCTGCTCCAAGCTCCTTGGTCAAAAAACAGAGAACTCAGTTTGGTGAACCACATGCTTAGAATTGGTTGCCTAAAATCTGTTTACTTGGCAAGATACAATTCAGCTCCTTTTTGATTTGGGTATTTAGACCTTAACAAACAGACAGCTATAAACCATTTTAAGATAGATATTATATATTTAGTCAGTAGTTCATACTGATGAGGTTATTACTATGCTTAAAATAGTCTTTCACTAATATTTACAGGAGAATAGAAACTCCCTCTAGGGCCTTTTGGCAGCAAGCCGGATGGCAATGACTTCTTTATAGTTGTAAATTTCTTAAACGAAAGTTTTTTTAAAAAAATTCTGTTGCTTGCCAGCAAACAAGGCTCCGTTACCATACACTGTTTAGTTTAAAAATAAACTATATAAAATCTCTATAATGCATAATGAAATTTAGTTAGCAGGTGCTTTTCACTGTGTAATATTAAAATGGAATTATACATAGGTAGATGCATTTCTAATGCTTCCCAGTGAAGACTGGATTTTGATCTAAGCCGATTATATTTTTTCATCATTAGACTAGAACAAATTAAAAAATCATTACTGATAAGGTCTGTGAGATAAATGTAAATAATATAAAAGACAGAATTACTGTTTCATAGTCCATTTTGAAAAGAGCCAGGTACAAGGTCATGTGAAGGCACTTACAATTTAGACTGCCAACAGCATGGATTTCTTTCTCTTAGTAAGGCCTTAACCATTTGCCAATGGAGCAAAAGAGCTAATGCAGTCTTGCAAGTATAAGCAGGAAAACATGAAGCAGAAGTAGTGAGTACATCATCTCCCTGTTTTAGAGGCTGACACAGCTATGATTGCAGTACTTGCATTGTATCTTAGATCTGCAATTCAAGCAGGAAGTTGATAAATTTGAGAAGGTTCAGCAAAGAGTCATTCGTATACATGATTAATGAGAAATTGAGCATCATTGACATGTAAACGCTCCAAGGGAGGAAACAGAAATATGATTACTTAGAAGTCACCCTTCCAGAAGCTACCTAGCAAAACCTGGTGAAGGTGGTTAACTGAAGTTGGGTAAATCCAGACAAGATATTTCAGTAGTGACACTATTTAACCAGGTTACTAGGAGACACTTAATAAAGACTTATTTTACTGAAAATTAAGGTAAAACTGGATGTGATTCTCTAGATATATTCCATTTCAGTCACAGATTTTGATTTTTTAAAGGCATGCAGAATAATGATCAATGTATTTCCCTCATGTGTCTAAAATGTATGAACATTTCTACTCTTATTTTCTCAGAGTGGGAAGGGGAATCTGTCGCTTGAACAGAAATTCCCATGAGCTTCATGTCTATAAGGAACAGTTGAGTTTTCTAGCACTCAGCTGACAGAAAGAGGCATTTCTTGGCTATCTCAGCTATGATCTGGCAAAGTCCTATGCCTAACTGCTAGATGTAAGTGTTTTGGACAATTTCCTTCAAATGCCAAAATGCTGATTTGAACATGAGAGCTATTGGTTTCCATATCCAAGGATGCTGATATGTTACACCAAAGAGCATGATGCACACTTGTCAGAATTCTTCTCCACCATAAAATCTCTTCCCTTCTTTGAAAGCTAAGGAGCAATGGTATGACCTCTTCAGTTTTGGGTTTAACTTCCACTCAAGATGGACTTCAGCCTTGAGAATTTGCCTGAGTAAAACTTATTTTCAATTTCCTTCCTGAAATGAGTAACTTGCCTTCAGAAAATCACCTGCCCCTTGGCACCAATCTCAAATGCAGGTGAGCAAAACAAAGCTTACATTTCTCTTGCTTTGAACTATGCATGCCAAAGAAATTGACATTCAATTGAAATTCAATTGAAATTTCTGTGTAACACAGCCTTAACACTCAAACAGAGCTCACTAAAACTGACCAGACATCTGTGCATTTCTACATAAAAGGTGATCATTTTACTGTTATTCCTCATAATCAGCAATAAGCAGAATATCAGAAAAATCAAAGGTAAAAAGCATACATTTCTGGTTGGCATGATTGCAGCCCATAGCTGACAACTTCACCCAAATTAGATTATTGCTTCTCCTTTTTAACACTGGAGCTTCTTTTGTCTCTGCCCTTCATGTTCATTTTGATTGCTGTCTGGAACATTTGCAACATTCAGGATTGGTTTCTGATTATGGCAATTTTGATTTTCCCTACGCTTGGCTAATTGCATTTCTCATTTCTCAGAGATCATTATGAGAACAGATGACAACGGAAATCAGTCCCTTCAGAAAAAAGTATTTTTGCAGTCCCAGGACTCCAACCACATGAAAATCCTCAGCAAACTGTTGCATCCTTTTTTGAGAGGAATGCTTAAACATATGTTTATTTAATTGTAAATTTTATATTAAAAAAAAATTTTCAAGAACTCTCTACTGACTTGGCAACATACATCCCATTAAAAGCATATGTGATTTTGGAGGGATCTAAGAGTCTTAAAATTTAAGCAATTGCTATCCTGAAAAGGAAAGCTCTTGTGAGTATTTACACAGACTGCTCCCTTCTATAGTCACCTAACCCCAAGGCCATAATTGTGGTCCCTTCAAACCAGCATGAACCAACAGCACCAACAGAGGCTGCCTGGCTTCCTCACTGGCCTCTCCTTGTGACACTACAAGGATTTTCATGGCCTCATTGTAAACCAAACTGGGGAAATGATCTAGACTAAATGTTGTTTACTTGTTTGGGCTGCGTGGCGTTCTTTTGGCTAGAGTGTTTCTTTGACTTTTTACAAGGTCAACAGCACTCTTGTACAACTTGAAGTGACAGAGAAATCATAGAAACACTCTCGGAATAAAACCAAAATTTCTAAGCTGATGGATAGCAAATGCAACCTTGATAACACAGCCCTGAATCCATAACAACCAGAACTGTCTTGCTGAGCCTATAGCAAATCAATTAAACTGTAGAAAAGTGTGTGTCTTTTTATTTGATTTTTTTTATTATCAGCTTTTTGCTGGTAATACCTTTTCTTGAACCTCACAAAATGGACATACACTGGGTCTAGACGTAATCTTTTATACTTAAATGGAGAGTGAATGCAAAGGGAAGTGCATCATTTTGTCATCAACCATAGGCCAAATCCTATATAGTTTTTAGTTGTGGTAATACCACTAAAAGTAGTCATATTTTCTGCATGCCTGTGAACTCTCATCAACTGGAAATATTTAACACCTCTTGAAGGCAATATTCAGAAGAAGGCAATATTATAAACCATTATAAACTTGGGCCTGACAGTGCAGAAATCCCCAAGAAGCAGATTCAAACCAATAAATCCAAATAGACCAGGATAGAACAATCAAGTCCAGAAGCAATGTAAATACATGCAGAGCTGTTCCTAAACTGGTGAGTGAAAACTTTAATTTTATTTCCAGTTTCATACTGCCTTTCATGCATTCAGGATCCTGTTATACACAGCTACACACATCTTTACATATAAACTGAGAGGACTTCTGACAATTCACTATCTAATTCCATGATTTTAGCAAATCAGAAGATGTTCATGAAGTGTTTCCGTACATCTGTAACAATTAGCGCATCCAATTGCAGCCAATAAGCTGCAGTCCTTCAAGATTTCAGCCTGACAATGTTAGTTTTGAGCAAGCAGTTTTCCCTCTTTGCCTTGCAGTTGCTTGAGGCAGAATTTGTTTTGTCTATCTTGTAGTGCCTGAAATGTATTAAAAGATCAAGTCTGCAGTATATAAAGAAACATGGCTTACAAACTCAAGCATAGAAATGTGTCATCTAAAGTTGCATAAATGTATCACATCTTTAAGGTGAGTTTTGGGTAAGCTATCAACCTTGGTCCAACTTATCTTCCTCAGAAATCAGCTGGAGCCATATCATTAAATCCTGTCGAAGAAGCATTAAGCCAGAAATTGAGTTTATGAAAAAATTCATCCTTGTTATAGAGATGCAATTGAAACTTCAAAACTGTCAGATGTAGAACAATCTGCATTCTACTGAATGTGGTTACTTTGCTGTAAGAAAGATATGAAGGACACAATAGCCTATGCTTGTCTTTAGTGAGATATTTGTGAGAAGGACCTAGATCCATCTAAAGAACAAAACATATTGCGACTGCATAAAAAATGGCATTATACTCATGGAAGAAAGGATCTTCCATATGAAAAGACATATTCAGTGATACAAAGCTCAAAGTAACTTTACAGCCCACAGTAAAATCTCCCATTCATCCAATTACAGGGAGAGTTATCATTTAATACACATTATTGACTGTATTCTTAGCTTTACAGTGCACAGCTGAACATATTTTTTTTTTTGTCATTCTGTCTAATGCTCCATGCTCCAGGATATTGGAGTCTAGTGAACCATGCAATTAGAACACCAGGGCGGTGGTAACTAATGCAATTTAGATACGAAATTTTGCATGGAATAAAAAAACAAAGTGCACTAGTTACGCTCCACTGAAATATCCATCACTAGTGGAAGCATTCTTTCATGAACCAAGATTAAAAGAAAAAGGAAAAAAATAGAAAAGTAGAACACAACAAAGTGCTGTGCCAGTAACACCATATTGTTATCTAATGTGAATGTAAAATTATAATCCCCTTCTAAAATTATTCAGCCACCTCTAATATTAACTGGAGACACAACTACAGACATGCATATGCTGTGCTTGCCAATTACGTCTTTTCACAAATTACTAGCTGAGAGAAGTATGTTATACTTTGGCCATATTCTGCTTTTTCAGGTTCAGATGGGTCCTCCTCTTGAACTCATGTTTATTGCTGCCTTCTGGAAAATTTCCTATGTCCACCAGACCAGAATGAAGTTCTTCCACATTGTTCCAGTATCTACCAATCAAGTATGAGTCTCTTGATACGATTGTCAAGCTAACCAGAATCTGTATATGTAGTTTTCACTGGATATTGACTTCAAAAGTCAAGAATGCACTGAAGAAAGTTTAAATTAAATCAGATTGGTCACAAAATTTAGGGTAGGAAGACACAATCTCCTCTGAGGCATTCAAAGGCAGGTAGCATTCTCTCTTTATTATGCTGGGAATTTAGGCACATGTTAAATGCCTAAATTAGACTCCATATTACATGATTTAGAAATTCTGATTCTACAGTTTACAGAAGATAAGGCCAGCTAGTACGGAGTATTCTGCATTTTAAAAATGAACTGCATCATTTTGCATATATGACTTCTACTAATCTGACTTCAAAAACAGTGATCAGGACTGCCCATACATCCCTTCCCTTTGTGATCATTAAAAGAAAATTTCTTAACTGGATTATTATACTTTATAGAATAAATAATTTTCAAACTTTAATATTGTAACACAACCAGGAGGAGATGCTTAAAGGTTCCAGTACTATACCATGCAGCATGACCTCAGTTTTAATCTCTATTAAGACCTACCCATATGCATAAAAAGGATTTTTTTATTTTATTCTTAAAAAAAAACCCACCTATCTGGCACGGCAAATTACACAGGTTTTTGCAAAATCAGCTCTTTAACAATAAAGTTCTTAGTAGATGGAATAGTAGGTCAAGGAAATGCTCTCTTTTTTTACCTCTATGATAAATATCCTTGAGGCATATCCCTTAACAAAAGCACCTGTCAGTAGCTGCAGAATTTAAATTCAATTTCTGTGGTCATTAGAGGTAGATTTGAAAAGCCAGATGTCAAGGCAGGTGCCACACTATATTTGATAGTAAGTTAATGGCCCTTGAAATTCAGAAGCAGTACGTCAGCTCTAACAGCTCCCTTTGTACCCAGCTCCCCCTCTCCCAGGCTTATGCCTCCATGTGAATTTCCACTCCTTTTATTAAGATCAGCAGCTGAATGTGAGAATGATGTTGTTTTCCTGTTTAAATGAGGTAACATATCATGTTATATCATTTTAATGTTCATCATCTCTGGAACTTCATGTCTGTGAGGCTTTAGTTCTGGGGATGTTTTTTCAAACACAGAAAAATTATGTCTATGCACTGCAAATAAACAATATGCATTATTAAATGTAGTTGTGCTGCTTCTGTTCCTGGTTATTAAAATATATCGCTTAAGCCAGATTTGTATGGCCTTCTATCCTTTCTACCACATAAGATGGAGAGGATTTTTTGGAAGGCTAAATAGGGTACTTTAAATTTACTTTGCAGAACTCTGGACCCAATGGTGGCTTTGACTTGCAATATGCAGTTGCAGGTGTAATTTGGCTTCTTAGATTTTAAAACATCAGTTTGGGTACAACAATCATCCTCTTTTCATGCTCCCTCAAGTGCCTCATCAGATGGCAGCAGTGTTTTATTGCAAGCAGCTGAAAGACATGGCACACACACTGTGAGTAATTAAAATGGTTTTAAAAAAATGAGGCAGGGTTTTTTGAATGCTGTGCAGAGTCGTTGCTGGTAGTGATATTCCCTGCATATTTGAACACAGAATAACTCTTTATGCAGGATCATAGAATAAATCAGATCTTAGTGTTGTAGTTACAAGAAAATTCTGACCGGTTAGGGTGGGTAACTGTTTCAGCAGTAAAGCTAAAAGAGCACTTTGACTAATCAAGGTAATTTAAGTGGGCAAGGTACTCAGGGGGGCTGATAATTATGTAAGTTAGAATAGGTATTTGTTCAAGCTACAGAATTAAAAGAAAGATTGCAAGATATATTTGTATAAGCAATTAGAAAAAGCACAAACCATGTCCGAAGGGAACACTAAATAATAGAATGGAAAGGAGGGGTAATAACTGTATTGAGATCACCATGCGAATGGACCGAAACTTCCGTGAGAATAGACATGGACCGAAGCTTTCTCATGGGAATGGACTGACGGACCGAAACCTCTCTTAGTGGAGTGGACTGAAAGCTTTTCTTTGACAAAATTATAGGGTAAATTCTATGGGGAACCAATCAGAGTGATAGATAAAGGAATATGTAATCCTCTTATGTAATCATCTTATGCATATGCATGATCATATGATTTGCTTTGTTAAAATTGTATAAAAGAACTATGAAAATGTACGGACAATGGAACACACCTTTGAGGGGCTACCCTCTGTGTTCCCAGCGTTGCAAATAAAGAAGTGCCTGCTTATTTGCAACTGTGTAGATAAGTTTTTCTAGTCGTGATTGCGACCCCGTCAACATTAGTACTAAAAAACAATCCTTAGCAACTAAAATGTTCAACTGTTTGCTGGGGTTTTGCTACCTGAGCATCTATTTTTCCTATTTAGAGTGATGATTACTGAAATTTGGCTAGCTTTAGTGTCAGCTAGAAAAGTTTTGCTTGGTACATATGTCACACTAATTACACTTCAGAGATAACCATAACATAAATGTTTAAGCAGATCAGAATGTTTAATCAGTCAGAAATGTCTGTCTGGACAACTAGGTGATCTTTAAGGTCCCTTCCAACCCAACCCATTCTATGATTCATGGACCCAGGCTTGTAACACACTCAACCAGACTTTATGCAGGTTTCCACTGATGGGATGGATGTCTTCTCTAGCCACTGCCAACCATTCTTATTCCTTTCATTGTTTCAGATTTATTACTTGTGTGACCATGTAATGAGTCAGATTGGCTTGGTTGTTCTGTGGCTTTGGTCAGTCTATGGGCTATGTAGATGCACATAGTTCCTTTCTACTGGGTCATTAGCACCAGCCAAATGAAATTAGCTGTTGTCCCACTCACCCAAAAATGCTTAGCCCCATCATTTCGATTCCTTTGAAGAGAAAGCTCCTACAATGTATTTACCAGCATGTAGATGTTGAAAAAAAATAGCAATATATTAAAGCTGCTAAGACGGAGGATATAATACAGTCAGGGGGGAAACAAACAAACAAAGACCCTCCCCCCCCACCCCCAAAAAAACCAAACAACCCAAAAACCCAACACAAAATTCAAACAACCAAAACTGAAGGAAAATGTCAGTATTTCAATAGAATTCTGGACATTTTTCTAATTCCTGTGAACATTCAGAAGATCTTCCAAGTTCTTGGAATTCATTTCTTTGCCAAACCACCTTCAAAAAATCTCAGTTATATTTTGAAATCAAAACAGATATAAGATACTCCAATGCATGTCAAATCCTAGTGTCCGACGTGTTGCATTAACCAGCAAGGTCTCCCCTTCAAGAGCATCCCTCTCCAGGGCCTATGGGAGCACCCAGCAGGCCGAGAGGCACAGGGGAGACCTAGGCATGCCTGGGGAACCACCAGCACACATCTGATTTTCTTCTAATTATATCTTGGCAATCATCTCTGTGGAAAACAGTTTATGTAAACATGTCTCATGCAATTCTTTCATGTAGTAAAGATCTGGAAGTTACCTTTTAATTCTGTTGACTCAAAATGGAAACTTGTCGTGGTTTAGGCCCAGTGCATAACTGAGCACCACGAGGCCCCAAAAAAGGGCTAGTCAAAGTAAGGACTGGGAGGGCTTCTCACCACTTAAACAGGTCACAGGCAAAAGACAGACTCATCATAAGGAATAAAAACCAAAACAATTTTAATTTGTTACCAACATCAGAGTAGAACAACAGGAGATACAACCAGATCTTAAAAATTCAAAACACCTTCCCCCCACTCCTCCCTTCTTCCCGGGCTCAACTTTTGTACCCGATTTCTTCATCTTCCCCCTCCCCCTTTGCTTTGAGACGCAGGGGGTGGGGGTTTGCAGTCGGTCTTCCACCACACTCAGCCCAGCCTCTTTCCCGCTGCTTCCACGTGGCTCCCTTTCCATAGGGGGGAAAAAAAGTCCTCAAAAGTCGTCCAATATGGGTCTGCCCACAGCTGTAGTTTCCCTCACACACACAAAACTGCTTCAGTCCAAATCCACAAAACTCCAAATCTGAGTCTCCCCTTGGTCACAGTTCCCTCACACACGAACAGTCAACCCGGCTCTCACCACAGGTTGCAAAGGGGAAACCTGGGTTCTGCATCCTCCTCCTCCTCCCTCTCTTGTCTTTTCTTCAAGCCGACCTTGGTGTTCTTCAAAGGTGTTCTCCTCGGACCCCACTCCTTTCTCCGCTGCAGGTCTCCTCCGATGGTTATGGAGATCCCGGCTCTCTCTCTCTTTTTTTCGGGATTAAACTGCAGCGGGGCTTAAGCTTAAGTTGCGGTCGGGGCCGGCCAAGCCCAGCCGGGCAAGGCTGGGGCCACGCCACCTGCACCTGGAGCCGCGCTGATCAGGGCCGGTGCCGTAGAGAGAGAGCAAGGCATGCCCTGCACCCCCCTTAAATACATGAATTCAAGGGCGCAGATTGGCTTGGCCCTGGTCAGAGGTGGGTCTGACAAAGGCAAAGGGGGAGCTATTCAGGTAGCTTCTTAAAGGGCTATCTCCATAGCCCTTCTCCCGTTACCAAAGACAACCAAAAAACCCCTCACAGATAAACCCAATACAAGACTACACAAAAGGCTGAGGCTGGGCAATCCATATCCACGCCGTAAACATTTGCCCATGTCAGTAATCCTGGCAGTTAAGTCTCCAGGGAGAAAGGGTGCTGTGTGCTCATCAGCAAGGATGCACTGAACTGTGCAGCAGGGCTCAGACTTCAGAAAAATTACTTCAGAGGAAATTCCAAAGTTACCTTTTATTCTAAATCACAACAGAAACATAAAAAGTTTATTATCTATTGACATTCAATTTAAAAGTGAAACATACATTAAAATAGTCATTACAATTTTAAAAAATGAATTATTGTTCAGATCCAGGGGAAAAGAGAACAAAAAAAATTGTTTCATTTCAGTGGGTTTACATTTGATTGGAAGTTCTTTAGAAGTTTAAATAATCTCCTTTGTGTATTTGAAACAGTTTCCCCTTCCACATACTTTCCCCTTCCACATTTGAACAAAATGTATGTGCTCTCATGATAAGTTTACATTTTGACAAGTTACTTTTTCTGACCAAAACAGTCCATTTGAATATGTTTTTCCAGCTCCATTGTTATATTTTTAGCAACAGGATGAATCAAACTGACAGTTATAGGCTTCCATTGCCATTGTAAGTTTATATAATTATCCTTAAGCTTATTCAGAAGTCAGGTGAGAAGAGGTATGTTAAAAAATATTCCATGACTGTGGAATATTTCTGCTCAGCAAGAGAGAAGAAAAAGGCGTCATACCAAAAGGTTTTTTCCCTCCAACAACTCATTTCCCCTCCAAGACTGCTTTCTACATTAAAAAAATATATCGAGATATTGTGGTTTGTTGCCTGTTAAAGGATTTTATAGATTAACAACTTTGTGTTCCCACAAGGTGGCAAATAGAACAGTTCCACATCTAGTCCACATGTGACAGGAAGGGCTGGGCAATTCTCTTCTTTGGCAATTTACAGATTTCAGAATTTGTCTTCCTGGCTGCCGTCGAAAAGACGCAGAAAAGCCCACTCAAGCTCAGACAGCTCATTTTGGAAACATTGGTTTCAGTTCTATTGCAAATTCAATAACACATTAAGTTTCAGTCCAGTATGTTTTCAGCAATAAAAATACCGACTGAACTTTGTAACAATGATCACAGTAATCAAACCAGGTCCGGTGGCTTTTGTTGTAGGAAAGCCCAATGTCTGCCTCATCCGAGTCAGACAGAATGACCCCATGCCATATCTGCCTTGGCAGCTACATTAGGGTACAATTTATTAGTATGTGACAGATTAACAGGGGAAATTCTACAGAGTCATTCTCACTTACACACAGACAGATTTATAAGTGCCTTCCCCTGCTTCCTAATTCCTCTCCAAAGCCATATTTAATGTATTAAAGAAAAGTCAAGAAAACATTACTTCATCTACTACCATCCTTTAAAGACTATGTGATCAAACCACAATGCAGTTTCCCAGAATTTCTTTAGTGGCTTCACAGACTGACCTTTGCAAAATAAAAGCAGGGGAAAAAAAAAAAGACTCTCAGAAAAGAGCAACATAATCACATAACCCTTCCTGGAGTATGCTGGAAGGGGAAAAAAAAAAACTGGCACAAAGAGGCCGATCTTGGGACCCACAGAGAATTCACATTGTGCTGCAGCCACCCATGAGACATGCTCCTCTTCCTAATGGGTCTATAATAAAGTGTTAGCTTTCAGCAAGGAGGCATCTTTTTATAAGTGTTACTGAAACAAGGATGGCCATCCAGGATAACATCATGATTAGCTGTGTTATAGGAGCTCTTGCAAACTCTGACTTCCACTTACCTTTCCAGATGAGGGCACATACAGATGTTACTGTCTTGTGTTATTGTCGTGTATTTAAAGTGCTGCATTTGCTTTGGAATTTGATAGGGAGTTGTCTTCCAAGTGTGAAGATCTGTATTTAAGTGTTATACTGTATGGTATAAAGAGGCAATGTGTACCAGTAAATTAATCATGGTGGCTAGCAAGCCCAAGTGCTGGAATCTGGTCATCCATATTCTGAAGTTGCTGCAGCAGTTTTGTCATATGTTTGGCTCACATCACGAAACACCATCCCAAAAATTTCTTAGAAATAATTTGGAAATTAGCATTTGTCAGGAAATATTCCCAAGAGGTAGTCTGGATGGAGTCGTATGTCTCTGAGGCCAGAAGACCTTAATACTGTGTTTGTGGTCAAATTGTGCCAGTTGGCTTCCATGCCAAGAACAGGCCCTGACATTTTTATCTTACTAGTACAGATGCAGCCAAAGGGAAACACTAATAAAATTAGTCTGAAACTACTTGGTTCAAATTGCTGTCACTCAGCGATCTATAAAAATCGTAGTCCCTTGTAGAGAAGGAAAAGAAATGTACACGTTACACAGAGAATGGGGCAAATGATCAAAGGGTAAACTCTGCTTGTTGCCAAATGTCTTCTTCATCTGAACATTACTTTGCAGGAAAAAAAAAAGGAAACTGGATCATTTATGCTACTAAAAAAAAATAATAATTAGGAAACAGGTAGCAAACAGAGAAATTCTCAGGATGACTGTTGGAAAAATTGTTTCTGTAACAGTGATCAGTATGAATATGGAGCTTATTCTCTACATTTATATGCAAAACATATAAACAAGCACCTACTTCAATGTGATTTTTTACTTTATACTCCGGGATAACACTAAAATTAAACTTCATTTGCCAAGTACACTAATGACTGAAGACAGCAGACAGTACAGGCAATACACGTACATCAGGGCTCTCTGTCTTAAGAAAGCCCCAAACACACTCTCTTACATTAAAGCATGGATTCATCACAGTGAAGTCAAACGTATTCCTTAAACTTTAGGGATTACTTCTAACATTATATGTTCTTTTCCTGTACACCATGTACAGGAAGACATGACCAGCTCTGGTAGCCCATTCACCGACTGCTACCAGTCTTCACTGATTAACAGTTTAAGAAACTGGAGTTGAGGGAAGGGAAAGCAAGTCTGAATACATCTGTCTGAAAATGAATGCAAAACTCTGAGTTACAGATCTCTTCTCAGAAAACTTTCTGCTGTAGGAAAACGCATGCATGTACCAAATATTTTATTTGGGGCCCTCTTTAGTGATGCAACCTTCATGAAGCTTGAGTAGCTTCCACTCATCATCTAAATGTCCAGCTTGAGCACAGCACATTTTGCCTCTAATTAACAGCTTTCAAAGGGAAAAGGCACACAGGCTTCCTCTTAATGGGTACCTTTTGTGCTTATGAACTAGTTGTTGTTATAATTATTATTTCTTTTTAGACATTTAAAAATGCCAAAAATTCTATTGTTCTTAATAAACACACCAAGAAACTAAGTCCTTGATGGCACACACAGAATTTCATTTTTTCAGTGGGACTTTCAGATAAAATTTTGGCATAAAAACTTGACTTGGGGAAAAAGGAACAGGTTTTTGAACCATATCAATGATCTTCTGTTTTTAAACTTCAGAAGTTTAACAAGACTGTTGGGAAAAAGCAGAGGAGTATTACACAGTAGTGGATATAGCTGTGGGTAGGGTTGTAGAATGTTTCAGAGCAATACAGGTCACCCCTTAGTGTATTAGATGGACACACATTGCCTCTAATGATTCTGGTAGGAGAAAGGGATCTACCCTAGTTCTTTTCTGGGACAGAAAAAGAAATGTAATGAGGAAGACCTCATGTATATCTGGTATTTTTATTTTTCTGGAGGTGAAACATGGTTCTGTGTAGGTATTCTGAATTTCCATTGAATAATTAACAATGACAACCCAAACTTGGCTGTGCTAAATTAAATAAATTCTTGCTGGCACTTTGGGAGTCAACAATTTTCTGTCAGTAATTAAAAATACAGACAAGCATTTGCCTATCAGAAATTAAAACATCTACCTTCCCCAAGCTTCAGCTCTCTCTTAGAGAGATCCTCATCTGTGTTCGATATTCAGTCTGGTTCAGTATTGTTCAGTATTTATCCAAGACAAGGAAGGCCATGGTTGCACACTTCTATGATTTAGCGACCTAGGAGTTGTCTTTTAAAAAATTATCTTACATTTACATGATTTAAAAGTTCATTACAATGATTTCAAAAAGAATTATGAAGTGTCGTGATAAACGTCTAAAATGCTAAATCGGTATAAGAGGTTATAAAATTTTCCGCAATACATAGTAAATTTGTGAAGCTGAAATAACTCTTTCTGTAATACACTATAAACTTAGAGTTTTCACTTAGAATCCATCCTGGAATATGGGTCTGGAAATATCTTTTAATGCTGTTTCTCTACTGGATACTTTTTTTTATATTGCAGATATCTTCTAAGCCAAGTTTTTCTTGTCCCATTGTCCAGAGTTTAATTAAAGAAGGTGCCCAGCTCTGCATCCCCTGAAGTTGACAGTTTGATGTCACGAGGGAAGGGAAATGTCTTCACAGACAACTGGCTCCCACTGGCAGGTTTTTCTAACCACATTACAGAAGCTGGAGGAGGTTATTAAACTGCAGATTTCAGTGAAGTATTCTCAGGTAGTCTTTTCCAAAGTACCTACATGACCATAATGGGACTTCAGCATCTCAGCATCTAATTTCAAGGCACTTTGCTGCTGAGAGAATCCCCAGCCCTTACATACCCTGCACCTTTCTAGTTCTGTTCCTCCTAGGGATGCAACATACAATGTTCATTTCCTTTTTTAACATTGCAACCCAAGCCCTCTCCACTTACAGGGGGATGTAGTAGCCTCATTGTAATTGATTTTTGGTCATGTCACAGCTGTATTCATTAACACACGTGAAAGGCAAAGGCCAGCCTATGTCTCATGATATCTAGTATTAAATGGAGTACTCTATCAGGAGCCTACCACTCTGTGAGAAAATGCAGCAGAATTAGGACTCATACGACAATCTCAGCAGTTTCTTTAGTAATTACACCATTTGATAAAAAACCTGCATGATATAAACGTTTCATCTTCATATCATAGGGCAATTTAATATTGGTTCAGAGTTTCGGTTCAAGTGTTATCTCTGTAGCAGCCCTCAGCAGCACTCCTCATTAGTCTCAGTGAGTATATTATCTTTCTTAATTAGAAACTCTTAAACTTTTTAGTCATGGGAATTCAAGGGTAACAAAAGAAGAAGAAATATTGTGCAATTCATTTTAATTACAGGTCTACACACTCTTGTCTGTAATAGGGAACTGGAAGTTGTGGTCTTAGTCTAACGTTAGATAGGCAGTCATGTCTTGGATATACCTTATACCATTCAGAAAACAGAACTGACCTAGGATAAACACGAAAAAAGAATTTCAGAGTGCAAGAGAATGGGTATTTAATCACTCAGTGGAACTTTGAATGATAGTTTTCTGAAATGATTTGGAATCTTCCTGTTCATGTGCAGAGCTTTAGCAAGGAACTGAATCCCGCATCTGTGGGGTCAGTGAGGAGTCAAGAAGAGAAATGTTCCAAGTTCAGGGGTTCTGGTGAAATCTTGGACTCCTTATAGTCAACATCAGGTTGCTCATGATCATGCTGTGCTCTCTACAGCAGAAGAAATTTGGATCCTTCTGAGAGAAATGGTTTTGCCCTTGCCTTCCTTGGCTTTATCCAACAGCTCTTACCTCCTGTAGTCTCCTAACAAAAATGATGGATTTCTTTATTTAGCCAAGAACACTAGTAAAAAAGTTGGGATGTCAATACACAATTCTCCTATTAATGTCCCCTACCTCCCTAATGCCCCATTAACTTTTTTAACAGTGTACAAAGAAATGGAGCTATTCAGATGGCAAAAACGGTGAACATTTGCTACAAATACAGCTAGTGATGTAAATAATATAAAAATAAAAATACAAATAGATTTTTCAGCTATATTTGCTATTTTTGCATCTACATTTTCTTGATCAGATGTGTATGCATCAACTTGTCCTAAATTTATTCCTCCTTATGTTAGGCAACATTTATTCCACCTAGCTGAAGATCAGGGTCCATCTCACCTAACTCAAATCATCTTAAAATTAGACACTTGCAAGCCTTAGTAATTCCTCTGAACTTTCTCCATAATCTTAAGACATGGGGAAACACCTTCTAAGTGTAATTCACCCTACCAGTATTAAGAATCCAAGATAAGAGGTAGTGTCCTCTGGAGATATCTTTTTGTTGGCAGCAGAGGAAGCCAAGTCTCTGTACATTGTCTGGGCCCATCATGTAGATGGTTATGGCTCACTGCACTGCTGGTTTTACACTTCCAGTAATGGAAGTGTGGGAATATACAGCTGGAAGGAAGGAGAAGCAGGTACATCTCACAGATAAATTTCAGGTGCCATGTGGCCACCTATTGATTTTTTGTCTGTGTTTTTCAGGACAGATCACATTATCTAACCCTGACATAATCCAAATAGGTCTGTGCAACATAGCTGTTGGGATAAAAGAGTGGATGTGGGCAGGAGATGTGAACATAGCACCCAAAACTGCCCAGGAAGGCATTTGCCCAAAACAGATAATATTAAAGAGGAAGACACCATCAGCCCATTGAACAGCCACCAGGGAATTGCCGAGACTTTGAAAACAAAGAAGTCAGCTTGAAAAGGAGGACAAAAGCATGACATTCCATAACAGCAGGAAGGACGGGGTGATAGAGAGCAATGCAGGCACAGCGCAATAGGCAGAATCCGCTTTGATGTTGCCAGAAGCCACCCTGCCTAGGCCACCCTAAGCATCCTCCCCTTGAACGGTGCAGGGAGTTGCATCCAACAGTGATGGACCCCTCCAGAGAGGTGCCTGTGCCTGAAACTCACACAGCCCGTGGGAGGATGCGTGTGTGCAATTAAAACTTCTTTTAAAAAAACTAGTTATAGCAGGAAATTTTGAAATCTGTAGGTGTTTATTAACATTTTGTGTCTAGTATTGTAGTTTTTCTTTTGCTGATTAAACGTTGTTAACAAATGAATAAACCATTTTGATTATGATCTGGTTTAACCAAATGAAGTGAGTAGTTTTTCCCTGCATCATTATTACCAGATGACATTAAGTTGCCGTTAGCTTGAGGTCACTTGTGCCTCTCTATTTGCAACTCTGGCACTCAGTAACGAGGAGGTTACCTCTCTTTCCAGCCTGGGGAGTGGTGGCATAATTTTGAAATCCAGCTGCTTAGGCTCTACTTGTCAATCTAATAAACTCTTTTCTCTGATATTGAGAACTTCTTCCTGAATACAGGAAGGTTATTTTTTTTCTAGTGACACCTAAAACTTAATAATAATGTCAGTGTAACTTACAGAAATGATGATTCCATTAAGACAGATAAAAATAATAATTCTTTTTGACATTTATTGTAAAAACCAAGAAACTCTATCCATCAGAAAACACAGGGAAAAAATATTCTGTACTAAATTTACTTTAAATTTTGGTCCACTTAATGTCTTTCATCACTTTCTATTGTCTTAGTTTAACAAATGGAATCATAAATAATGCACTCTGCATCAATTCCACTTATTTGCAATCAGAATACTTTTTTGGTGCTCTGTTTTATGAATATTTAATAAAATGTGTAACCTTGATGGAAGAAGTGCAATTTAGAAGGCCATAATGAATATTTAGAAAGTCTTTCTTTATGATCTCAACTGCTGATTTTAAATTAACATACAGTAAATCTATCTACACAACGGTTGGCTCAACAAGTCTAATATTTTTCTGATCTAGAAATACATGGATAATTTCAAGATATGTTTACTTCAAAGGAACTAAGTGCTTTTTTAATCATCTAGTAATTATGATTGAAAATTTTAGAGGAAAGGAAGTACAAATTTTAGGGTATGTATTGAAAAATATTAAAAAGAAATATTAAAAAGAAAGTCTATTTAGAATGTGTGATACTAAAAAGAAATACTACATATGCCTGAAGCTATTAGAATAGAAACAACGGTTCACTAACAGTTCAGTCTTTGCTTCTTGAGGGACAAGAACAACTAGCCAAAAGTTTTGCTGAATTTTCTCCAGTTTGCCATAGTAACTTTATTTTAAAACCTACAGTCATGGGGGGAATACTAAGTAACTACTATGAATTTGCAACATTCACATTTACCAGTCACTTAAAATACAGTAAAGAGAAATTGAAAGATGACTGTCAAAAAAGATGGATACATATTCTTTTAGCAATGAGAAAAATCTTGTGATGCCAGTGGGCATTATTCAACCAAATTAAGGCCTACACTTCTGAGAAGTGCATGAGATGCAAGTCAACAGAAGCTCAGAATTGGGTAAATCTCTCTCTGGAGGCAATTACATAGAGTGCTGTGACACTGGAAAGTTTCTCTGCAAAGGGCTATGGATCAGTAACTTGACAATGAAAAAAAAAGTTCAATGCAGGACTGTGAGATCTTAGACATCTCTCCCTCCACCTCACGTCAGAATTAGCTCAGAAACTGCTTCAGTAATTGTGCTGGGCACATAGGAAATGTGTTGAAAATACACCATATTTCAGAGCCAACACCTATTGTACAATTCAGGCACCTGGAAGACACTGGAGATGAGACTCTAGCTAAAGCACAAAATAAGCCAAATAAATGCTTCAGTGAGAGGAAAATTCTGATTTTGTTCATATTACAGCCCTGGAAATTGATTCAGTGCAGAATAAAACTGAGACGATTCCAAATGTTCTCCCTGGCAGTGGCATGCTTTCATCTGCAGGCAAAATGTGTTCTCTCTTCTGCCAACTGTGTCATTGCCCTGAGCACAGACCTTGGTGTCCTGTAAGAAGCTGCTCACAAACTGTGTAACTATCATGTGGTAGCAATTGCCTTCCCTCGATTCGTCAGGAGTGAAGGAAAGACAGACAACATCAATCTGAATGAAGGTGTCGTTCAAATGTGAAATAGCTAGAGGGTGGCCATTGCTGTCGTCCTCAAGGAGAAGCTGAATCTGTCTTGCAAAAAGTTTATTTGCTGGCAGAAAATTTGTATTTTGCAAAAAGATACTGGAAACTGGTGCAGGAGAATGTTAATAGTCAGCTGTAATCACAGCTCCTTCAGCAGAGCAGGGTGGGGAGCAAGGGTGGGGCTCGACTCTGCACTGGGGGAGTTTGGTTTCCCCTGTACTCCCCATCTGCTTGATCAGGGCGTAGTTATATGGCCACATGGGCAGCTCCAGTGCTGTCTGACAAGAGCAGCTTTGATCACTGTCTCTTCTTAGCAGAAACTCCAAAACCAGTTTGTAACTGTGAGCCCCGAAGTACCACCATTCACAGCAGGGTGCCTGAATTCTGGTGTGGGCAATAAAATGGAACAAGAATTTGATTCCTGACAGCCTTTCTTTTTATGTTAGAATAATGCACAAATACCAGAATGGTTTCAGAGCCTAGAGGAAAATAGCTGCTTCAAACATGGGTTCATTTGAAATTGGATTATTAAATTACTTGAGTTAGGTATTTGATTATAAAATAGTTTTGAGCTTGTTTGCATTTTATCTGCTATTCTTATCAAAGAAAGACGCAAGAAAATATTTATCTTAGCTATGAGAATGGAAATTATCTTGTGGAATATGAACATTACTGCTTAATACATGGGTTTCAATGTCTTCCTAAGCAAGCTCTTTGTTTATCTTTCATTTGAGAGTCAAGATAAAACATAAACAGAAATTAGTTTGTTTCCCTGAAGCTGGAACTGTTTTTAAGAATGTTCTCACTGCAAAGATGGAAACAAGACTTCAAGTATTTGCATTGTAACTGTCTTCAACTAGTGTTTGGTTGAAAAAGGGAAGAAAAAGAAACAAGGAAAAAGGATTGATTTGGCTGAATGCTATTATATATTCTTCTTCCAAATAGAAAATTTTCCATGAGGAAAGAAATGGTTATTCAAAGGACAAACAGAAATAGTTGATCCCACAATGCAATCACACATTGAAAGTGCTTTAAGAGAGAAAGACCAAGTTGTTAAGGATTAAGTTGAAAAAGTCAAGAGCTGTGATTCATAGGTCCCACGTTACCACTCACTTTGACTTAGAGTCTACGCATGCAGCTGCTGACTTACGCTGCTCTTATTGCAGAGTGATGTGAATGACGAAGTCTCTGTTGCTGGTGTTTTGACCAGGAATTGTTACTACTTTGTTCTACTTCTAAAAGATAAAATACTGT
Organism: Mesitornis unicolor; assembly: GCF_000695765.1. Lineage (NCBI taxonomy): Eukaryota > Metazoa > Chordata > Aves > Mesitornithiformes > Mesitornithidae > Mesitornis > Mesitornis unicolor. The sequence continues at coordinate 21,038 of NW_010174805.1, forward strand.
TAACAAGGTAACCAATCAGACCACCAGGGAAACCATGAACAAAGACTTTATTCATTCCAGCCTTCCTGTAGTCAAATAAGATGCTGGCCCTACATGTACAGAATTTACATTTCCAATGTAATTCGATAATCCTTGAAACAGTCTGAAGGGGATATTACTCTGTGATTCTCATTTCAAGGAAAATACTCAGTTTTCAAAAGGAACTGTCTTACCTAGGACAAGTTAACTAACCAGCAAGCTGCGTGAATAAAACACATTTTTTTCTGGTCTCAGTATATGTACACATATCAGATATATAACAACCTATAAAAGACCAGTGCCAGAGACATTTGTTTTTCATAAAAATGATACAGCATTTCAGCTCACTAATAAAAGCTCTGTGAATTTATTTTTTTTTCAAAATATAACCAAACAATTTATATGCTCATAAGCTGTAAATTCTGATGAAAAAATTCTCCCTCTTGTGGCTAGGATTCCATTACTTATTGAAGAATCAGGTAATGATTTTTGGTTAGCTGCTTCTTTTATTGGAAAAATTTTGAAGGGAAAGAAAACAAATACTTCTAATTTAATTCCTTAGAAGCTAACTATATTCCAATAAGACATTACAAATGATTGGCATAACTCAACGATACAAATAAAATGAGAACTTAAGAAATAAATAGTGCAGACAATTTAACTTAGTGCTGCAAACAGGCTGTTTCTCTTAGGTTTTACTTCTGTTGCAGTCTGGAAAAACTGACATTAGCATCAATAGGGATGAAACTATGAAGTTTTGTGGCTATGAAGACCCAAAGAAGTTAGTGACAATATCTCTTTGATTTTAATAGTATTAGGACATCATTCTAGGTGTTCAAGCCTAGACACACTGACCAGGTATATGATGCCATGACTGTAGCTTGTAGAGCCAGGTGTGTCTGAGCCAATTTGAGCCAGCTTCGCATTAGTTAAATTGCAATTAAGAAGACAAGGTGGACTTTATACCTTGATCTAGTTTAAGTGCACCCACAACTGAGCTGCTACCTGTGCCTGATCCAGTCACTTGAGTTATGGAGCTCTCTGATCCACACAGAGAATCTGTAGCCAGAGACAGTAGCATCTCCCGAACCCTGAGCAGAAGAGCTGGTTCAGCTCGTGCTGCACCCATGTAACCAGTGCCACTCACACAGACACAGCACTGATGTGCCTCCAGTGCTCTGCATCCTCCTTGTTTTTGACCACAAAGCTGACATGAGTGGCACTAACTCATCAATCTTTCACAGAAAATTACTGTGCTCTCACAGCTATCAACTCCTGAACAGTCTACAGGAGCAACAACAAATATAATGGCTTTGATGTGCTAAGACTTTTCTGTAGAGGTGGCAAATGTCAATACAATTGTATCTAACATGTCCGCTGAAGAGAGCAGTGTGATTCCTCTTGGTTTCAATCTGCACCACTGGACAAGATGGACATGAACCTTAGCTATGCAGAACAAGAGAGTTACTAGAAAAGTCCATAGTTTCTTTCCGGCCCATACGTCCAGATTTCTTTTCAAAACAAATCAAGACACACTGGTGTATATTCAAGCTCAGGTCTCGTCCACACAGAGAGATGGAATGGTTCCAGGTTGCAAAGCCAGGTAGCAGAGCCAATGGAAATGCAGTGAGGCATATCTACCCAACTCTACTGACACAGCCAAAGGATTCATGACATTGCTTACAGTAAGAACTATAATTTCTGGACAAAGGCTTGCAGCATAGAAGTGAATTTCACTCTTTGTTATTACAGTTTTCATATATCATGGTCAACCACTGTTATTTTTTGTCAATTCAGCACTAAGAGTCAGTAGGATGCTGAATGGGTCAAAAGGACATTAATCAGGTAAGTTAAAAAAATGAAAAGTCTAATAGTTACCTAGAAATTGGTTAGGAAAAAAGCAAGTGCACAGAACCTTATGATGGCGTAAAATTACTGTAAGATTTACTTTTTAAGTAAGTTCCTGTAGGGCACAAACAGGCTGGAAACAGCAGCAAAAGCAATAGAGAGAGGACTAGCAAAGCAAGTCATGCTGACAGGGCTAATGCAATAACACTTTTCAGACTGTACAAACATTTGGAATACAAATGGTCTATTCCTTTCCTTTAAGCACAGAATGTTTTGCTCTACAAATATCTTGAGCTTTGATTTAACAAAGCATTCAGCCATGTGCTTGCCTCTAAGCACATAGTTAAATTCTACTTACCACATCCTAGATTTATTATATTGCAGGTCTGAAAATTCATGGTGTTTGACAATTAAATAGAAAGCTTCCTTTTGCCCTATCATTCATCCATCAGGCAAGGAAGTTTCACATTTTCATTTTTTTGCACTGTTTGAGAATGATGCACTTCTAGGGTAAAAAAAACAACAATCAATCAACCCTAGGCAGCATGAATTACCCACTCCAGTAAAACAAAGTAAGTCACACACCAAGCCTATAGTAGCATGATGAGTTGGGAAAAATCTGTTTCAAATTGCTGAATGTAGCACTCCCCTGCTTTGGTCTGTGCAGAGATTTCAGCTCGCCAGTGTGATTCAATCAGAACCAGAAAAGGTGTCTACACACAAACCTGTGGACCAAAGTGAAGTAGAAACCATACAAGGCAAAACATTTCCAGATCTAATATAATAAACATAAAAGGGAAATAAAGAAAAATTAAAATCACAATCAGTAAAACCTAGGAACTGCCCCTGAAAAAAGATGCGGAGAGTTGGGGACTAGCCTTGACTAAAAAGATCCTGTAGCAGTGCACTGATTTTACTAAGATATTGGGTTTTGTTTCAGGAAAAAAAAGGGATTTTGTATTTTTTTCCCAATTAACAAAAATATCATCCTGAACAACTGAAACAACCCGTGAGTTCCTGCATTTTCAGTTAAGTGCTTAGATCAAAAGCAATAATTTTAAAGACCTCTGACTACTTTCTTGTTCCCTATCCTTGTCTGCCTCTAAACTGACTGCACAATACCTCTGCATTTAGATTTATAATCAATAGATTTATATTTCGAATACTTTTGTCCTTCCTAGTCTCATTGCATTTTAATATTTTAAAGCCATTATATTGACCGTGATGAAATCTCTCATCATAAAGTACTCATTACTTTAAATACATGTGATTCATTTAGCGTTTTAGAGCATCCATCTCCTGATTTTTCACTGATATCTTTTTCATTTTCTGCATTCCTTTCCCTGCAGGCTACTGTATAATCTTCCAAAACCTGAAGAAAAAGAATGTCCTAGGTTTTTATTTCATCCCCTGCACTGAAGGCAGAGTCATTAGATGTCCAGTTTCTCCTTCACTGAGCCTGTTTACGACAGATTATAAAATGCTTCACCAGTAAAATTAACATTATTACTAATGCTACGTTCTGTGCCACCACACAGAATCACAGAATATTAGGAGTTGGAAGGGACCTCAAAAGATCATCCAGTCCAACCCCCCTGTCAGAGCAGGATCACCTAGACCAGGTCACACAGGAACACGTCCAGGTGGATTTTGAATGTCTCCAGAGAAGGAGACTCCACAACCTCTCTGGGCAGCCAAGTCCAGTGCCCTGTCACCTTCACAGTAAAAAAATTTTTCCTTATGTTACACTGTGTCATAAATCTTGTTTTATGAACACCCACTAATATTTTACTGAATCTCAGTGAAAATAATGACACGTCAGAATTCCATACCATTTGTCTGCCTTCTAAGATTGGTACTTTCTAAAACTTTCTGAATCAAATATGTTACATAATGCGGTTCAGAATCCCAACTTACGCAAGATTTAAAAGTAGTAGTTGCTCCAGAACAAGCTGTCACTTCTACTGGGACTCATGATACTTGAAATCTATTGAATAGGGTTCTGAGATGTGGCAGAGGTCACTAAGCAAGACATGTTTAGCATGTGAAAGTAAAGCCAACACTGGTTTTAGTACTCTCTGGGTTACCAAAGTAGATTAAATTTGAAGACTGAGACTGCAGTTCCACATGATTCTTTTCTTTCCCCACAGTTCTTCTCATTTTGAGGTACGAATCAAATGGAAAACCCTTTCAAATATTTTTGCATTAGGAGAAAGTATGTTCCACGTACCATAAACAGTATGCCTATCTGAAAACTAATCTTCTAGCCTCTTCTTTTGTTATTATTAAAGAGACAATATCGTAACTCCAGGCATGCTTTTTAATTTTAAGGGTTTTGACTTGACTACAAGATGGATAGTCTGGGGAGTTTTAATCAGTGAAAACAGAGTTGAGAGAATTAAATAATGTTTATAAATATTGACTGAGAAAGCATAGGTTGTTAGACTAGAACTTGACCTTAGCCTTAAAAAGAAATTTTTGTTAAATTTCCGTGTGAAGGCTGAAGTAGATCGTAGTATAGTGGGTGACCTGGTGTTATTCCACAGGCAACAACTGTGTATTACAGACCAGGCTGGCAAACTTACTTGTTTTCCACTTTCAACAGAAAATTATTCATTTATTCCACTGAAAATTCTTTATTATTTAAACTTACCAACCAATCTGAAGGGTTTATCATACTAATCTCTCTAGAATATTCTGTGTAGTTGCTGGGGCAATGAACATCATTATTATTCCTATGTATCTTGAAGTTATTTTAAAAATGTTTTCAGTAAGACAAGTCAATCATTTCTGGAACAACATCAGGGACTGCACTGTCTTCTTTGGAGTTCTCATGGGCTTTCTGGCAGTGCTGGAACGGGAACAGAAATTTAATTGATGGCCCACTCATATTTTTGACAGATGCAGTTCCTTTGATACATTAACAAATATTTTGGGTTTGGTCTATTTAAGGCAGTTGCTATTAAATTGTCATAATTTATCACTGATTGTCACACAGTGTTATCTACAGTCTGGAAATATGCCGTAGCTTTGGAATTAAAGCTAAGAGCCACAGGATAACAGCTGACCTTTTGACCCTGTCTTTAGTCTAGGACTTACTCTAAAGGCATTTCCATCATCAAAATGCCAGTTGATCTTCACTGTTATAGCAAGATGGGGATTGTTGCATTTTAATTGCTTCTGTGAAGAGCAGAAATCTCAATAAAGGTTGCAAGTTTTCAAATTCTTAACAACCAGTAAAGGCATTCAACTTCTCAACCTAACTTGGACTGTGATCTTGGGGTAGACATTGGCTGATAATGTGCAGAGAATGGAGAAGCAACACCTTATATTGTCTGGAGGGACACTGGAGAGTCATAGTCTAGGAAAGGGTTGCTAGACATTTTATCTCCTGACAGACAGGGAAAGAAGCCAAAACAAACTGAAACTAATGTTCTTGGATGGGCTGAGAGAACTGCCTTCTGAGAATAAAGGGTATGCTTTCATTAAGTGGTGCCCAGAGCTGTGGATCAGTAGTAAGTGTTGTAGCTGAAACCATGATGTAATTATCTACCTCAAATATAATTATGTAAGAAAGTCCAATTTTGCAGTGGGAAGTAGTATCTTCTAGACCATAGGGGTATTTCCATGTCAAACTGAGACTTTGAAATCATTGGTCTTCCATCACCTGGTCTGGTGGGAGGTGTTCCTGACCACGGCAGAGGGGTTGGACTGTATGATCTTTAAGGTACCTTCCAACCCAAACCATTCTATGATTCTATGATTGTCTGCATGGGTATTTCCTCATGTCAAGAGATGTTCAGGCTACCAGCACAGATACTGTAATCCACAGATGTATTCATCTGACCCAAGACAAGGGTGAGATTCATTTGCTTAAACACAGCTGAACAGTGTCACTTCAAGGGTATCCAGGGCATGCAATCGCCCATAAGTCTTGTGCATTTCTGCTGGCCCTTAGAAGACATTTTTGAAGACCAAAGACATCACAGATTTGCCTAAATTTAGGCAGATTTCTTGTTTAGTATAAGCTGAACAGACGTCCAGTCTTTCCAGTATTGGCTGGGTATCCACTGACTACTCAACACTAGCTCATGTGCAAGCACTTACACGTAAATACTTGAAGTCAGATACAGCTAAATCTAATCCCAATTTTAGATCAAAGCAAAACAACAGAAGTCATAGCAAGAAATGCATCTTAGATTCATTTTTAAATATGCTGGGGTGAACAGTTGCTGTGGCTATTGAGTATTCTAGCTGAAATACCCTTTACATTTTGATTGAGTTAATCTGCCTCCATGGCTTGCTTAGGAATGGAGCTGAGCTTTGGGGCCCACAGTTGATCCTGAATACCAGCAACGACAGTGACATCTTTGATGCTTTTGTAGCTTTCATAAAACAGTGCCTGCGAATCCTAACCCTTCTTTAACAAAATTTTCTTCAGAGGCACCCTGTAAGTGAGCAGATACTGTTGTTATTGTTATTACTTCCATTGTAGAGAAAAGTAGGCTGCTGAGAGGCCGTATTTTTAATGTATCACTCTCCATATAGACATATATCACCCAAGTGAGATTTTTAAAGCACCTCAGACTCTAATTTCAGCTGAAAAATTAGACACTTTGAAAATCCCACTAGAGTCCTATTTGCTGATTCATTGCCTATCTAGCCTGTAGCTTCTGGTGTGATTTCTTCAAGGTGACACATGACTTTTGGATGCTACTTCTCATCTTGTCCTCTCCTCAGCTTGCTTTGGTTTTGTTCACTAATCTTTTTCCTTCCTGACTGCAGTCCCAGACTCACTCCTAAACTCCATCCAGCATAAATTTGCCATGATGGGATGGGGCCCAGCTGGTCAGATTATCTGCTCTTTTCCTCTGCATACAGCAAAAATCCAAGGAGCTCTTACTCATAGGCCTGCACTCACCTTGCATTTTTGCTATTAAAATTCTTCCCACAGTCTTGGTATTGTGCTATGGGTTATTTATATTGAAGTTAGCCACTTAAACACATCCAATGAAATTGGAACCACAACCTTCCCAAGTAGCTGCTCTACCACAGCTTCACTGGAAAAAAGTAAGTTTATTAACATCCAGTAAAAATCCATGGTAAAAATGCAACCAATTCCTGTTTTCTTTTGGCAGCAGAAGACATGGAAAATAATCTGTCATTGTTTCCTATGTAGCCACTTTTTCCAGACATGGAAGTTCTGAAGAACATTTTTTCTCTTAAGAAAATAAATCCATTTCCTCATAGTTTGTATCTGTTATATGGTTTGTTAGACTTTTGTGTCCTCTAAAGTCTTTGATTTGCCAATATCTTTTTTAAGTGGATTTCTCTGTAACAAGCAAAGTTGCTGCTATTTGACACATCCCTCATTTAAAATAATGCAGCTATAATTGCAGGTGCAGTTATAATTGATAGAAAAAGTTTTCTGAGAGACTCTTGTTTTGATAAAATTCAAGTTAGGAAAATGTTTGAGCTATTCATCAACATGCTACTTTTAATCTAAAATTATAATATTAAATTGAAGAAGTGAACAAATCCTTTTATTTTCAGACTAATTCAGTTTGCTTTACAACACAGTGACATGCAGATTTGAGAATATGTAATAGAAGATGGCACTAATAAAAAAGATATGGTTTCATCCACCGATTAGATAAGTTTCTCTCAGGTTATCTCAGGAGAGGTTGGCCTGTTGCCTGCAAGCTACTTCTCAAACACCTTGTACGCCTACAACAATATATACAGAATGATAAAGCTTTCAAAAAAGAGATCTGTTCTGCATGTCAGAAGTGACTAATTTCCTTGGTATCTTGTATGATTTTCCAAAATTATAAAGTAGTATACAGGAGAATTAGCTTATAGCTGTGCTGTAATTTCCCTAGCTAGTAAATTTAAGCTCTATGTCTGCATTTAAATATGTTTTACAATAGGAAGTGAACTTTGTAATCCATCATCCCTCTGTCTCTCTTTATATGACTTTAAAAATCGGTTCCCGATCATGGGTGATGTAGATAAGCAATGCTGAAATTAAAAGTAAAAGAGGATTTTGTACTACTTATAAGAATCATTATATCCTTAGAAGAACTATCCAACAAAAAAAAATAGCTTGTTGTTCACAAATAATTTAGAAACCACAATACAATCCTTGTATCCAAAAGAAAAGTGATACACAATATAAATGACAAATGTCCATTGAGAAACTACTAAGGACTGTGCAATCACATTGACAAGACATAAGCTGAAGAAAAAAGCATATCCAAAAACTTGTTGGCTTGAAGGACTCAGAAGAGGTTGTAGAGCTGTGGTTCTGAAAGTTTTTGCCACTGTATCAGTAATGTCTATTTGCTTTCAATGCAACTGCATGTGAGACAAGGGTCAGAGCAGAGCAAACCATGTGGTGTGAATGATTATTCATTTTATATAAACTGAGTTGTAAATGTGATTTTCTTGTTGAAAAAATCAAAAACCCAAACATTCTGAAAGACAAAACATGATTTTTTAAAAATATTTTTTACTTTTTATGGAAACAGGTTTCAGAAAAAACATCCAGTCAAAAGCGAAAATGAAACAAAACTTTCTGCCTTTTGGGAAAAAAAAAAAAGCATTCTACATTATTTCCTGAACAACTGATTCAGATTTAGAATAGACTATTTCAATTGGAAGGGGCCTACAATGGTCATCTAATGCAACTACCTGATCAATTCAGGGCTGACCAAGTTAAAGCATGTTATTAAGGGCACTGTCCAAACGCCCTTTAAACACTGACCAGCCTGGGGCATAGACCACCTCTCTAGGAAGCTTTTCCAATATTTGACCACCCGCTCTGTAAAGAAATGCCTCCTAATGTCCGGTTTAAACCTGCCCTGGCGCAGCTTTGAACCATTCCCATGTGTCCTATTACTGGATACTCAGAAGAGATCAGGACCTCCTATGCTGTGTTTGATGCCCCCAGGATGCGGGTTGCCCTCTTGGCTACCACGGCACCCTGATGACTTCTATTGAGCCTGCTGTCAACCAGCAGACCCAGATCCCGTTCTGCAGGGCTGCTCTCCAGCCACTCCTCTCCCAGTTTATACTTGTGCCTGGCATTACTCTGTCCTAAGTGCAGAATCCGGCATTTCGACTTGTTAAATTTCATTGCATTAATCATAGCCCAATTCTACAATCTATCTAGATCCCTCTGCAATTATATATACAGTTATTGGTGAATAAAGTAATAGATGGTATTACTTTATGGAGTGCATTATTTTTAGGAATGATAGGAGGACTGTGTTAGGACTTTTTAACACATTTTTTAAAAAATATCCAGCATTATATAATTTAATGTTATATATATACTTTCATTTTGTCATAGGTTGTTTGTCACAGGTCTTCTGTATTAAAACTGTACTTTTAATCTAGTTTTCTTTAGGCTTAACAAAAGATTTGCCAACAATTATATTCAAGAAAATTAAAAGAAACAGTTAATCTTCTGTAACTCATGAGACCTTCCCACTGGATCTGCTTCTGGGAAAACACAATGTTACCAGAATAAAATAAGTCATATTTTCAAACTCATGGAATGGCCCTTTTTTCCAGCATACACTTTTTGTTTTCCCTTCACATTTACATCAAATATATTTTAGAAATTAGGAGTTTTAGGGTAGTTCAAAGGGAAGAGAGAAAGCAGGTGTACCCAGTTTCCTATGGAAAAAAGCTTCATGCAAACCTACTTGTCTGCCAATCATTCACCTTACCTCCTCAAAATAAATTCTGAACCTGTGACTGTAGGTGTCATATGCTATCCCATGTTCTGCCTACTACAGGGCTTATCAATAATTAAGCACTGCTAAGTGCTGAGATCATGTTGCTGTCATGTAGTAGTCACAAACAATAGTCCTAATTTCACTTTTATATATGCTTCCAAAATTCTATGAGATTTTAGTAAGAAAGACGTTCATGGTATTGTTCTTAATGTACAGCTCAGTAGATCCCAATGGGTAGTCTAGTCAGTATCTGAAATCTACAGAATATGATCCAAAAATTGTTGAACCTGAAAAATGCTCTTCAGTTTATGTAAATCATATAGCTCCAGTAACTCTAAAGAATTTACAAACTTACACAAAGTCACACTTCCACCAGCTGATCCATAAGCCTTACCCATAAGCTGTATACATCCTCTAAAGCGTTGAAGATGGTGGTTGACAGGCAGAGAAGTGCGTTAAGCAGTTAATAACTGCTGTTGCTTGACAGATGTTTTCTTATTATGTATAATACCTGACTAAATAGTAGTGTAAGAGGTTTATTTTCTCTAGAATTTTCCATGTAAACGTAAGAAAACTATATGTTACTTTTGCAGAACATCTGACAGTTCTGCAACATGCCAGCTAGACCCAGCTGATTCAGTGAGCATTGCTATTCACTAAAATCAATAATTAAGTTATATTGCCCTGATTTAGAGCACTGATAGGAGACTGGTGACAACAGCCAAAGCTGGGCCAGAACGCCTTGTCTTGCTCTTAACTCAAGCATGCATGCACACCAGCTCACAGCTCATCAAGTCCTACTGTTCATCTAGGGCCATCCAATTGAGAACAGTGAAGTAAGGGTGAAGTTCCTCTTCAGTCCTGATGCCTTTGCACTGTAACACAAAGTTGTGGCCTGCCATGGGCTATGTAAATTGCTTCATTGGCACACTGGGGCCAAAGCTGTAAAATGTCAATGCTTAAACATATGTTTGAATTATAAGTAAATAGTACATTATTCTGTGGTGGTTTTGCATCAAGCAGCTCCAAAAAAGTAAAGGGACATCTAAAGAATTGTTGGTATATTTTGTCTTCAAACTAGAAATGCTCTTTCCAGTCATTTCAGAATACTTCAATCATTAATTAAAATTATGTTAAAAAGAATGTCACAAAACCGGAATTAGCAAAGAACCTGAAAAGGCCCAAACAGGTCTTTTCTATTCAAAGCTCAAAATTAAAAGCTGATTTTATGCAATAATGTATTACTGTGGGCAATCAGAGACCCAAGGGAGGGAAAAACAGCATTTAACACTTAGTACTTAACAGTACTTAACATTTAGTACTCAATGCCAAGAGCATGAATTTCTGGTTCAAGAGTAAAGATGGCTTACACCTCAGTTATGTACATGATAAAAGTATTTTGCTCCACAGATACTCCCCATTCCTTCTTTTGAAGGTTTTCATCCTTCCTTGGTCGCTGCAGGAGGTTGCCAGCTGCTGTGGTCAGTGCATGCTCCATGAATAGCAGAGGGTGCTGAGGACCAGTGCCTGCAGCCAGAGCTCCAGCTATCACTTAGCATAGTAAACCCAAATTAACGAAAGGACAAGATGCTTCCCGCATGACTCTGACAGATGGCTATGGTTATGCTTAAAAGGATAAATTAAACAGTGCAAGGGAATGTTCCTAAGTAGAGGAACTTCACTTTGCATGGCTAAACTGTTGGAATGACCAAAGCTGGCACTTAAGTCTCCCAGACAGTCCCTGGACAAGCATTGTAAACCAGCATGGGCTGGTGGCTACTCCGAACAATCATTTTTGCTGTAAGCACCCTGTTGTGAATGGTACAAGAACTGAACAGCAATAAGGCAGGCAGGACTCTGACCATTGACCTGCATGCCAGAAAACAGCCCTGCCTAGACATAACACCAATTACAAATGTCAGTATTGACATCCAGGAGGGTAGGCTTTTGTTCTTGGCTCTCAGCAAGCAAGGTTCAGCCTTGAGCTAGGCATATAAACTCCTCATAACACACCAAGGGAGAGTTATCAGCTTGGGATATTGCCAAATCATTCATTTCTTAGCAGGCAGTCTCGAGCAGCAAGCTAGAAATCATTTCTCTGTGAGGATGCCCTGAATTTCTGCAGAAAAGAGTTAAAGATTAGCTAGTCCAGTCACTGACAGCAAAGATCTCTGCCTTGGGGATTAAGTGACAGGTTCCAGTCCCAGTTTGCAAGCATGTTTATTTATTTTATTCATTGGCTGTTTAACATTTAATACATAAACACTGCTTGGGTCAAGAACAGGAATCCACAACTCACCCTTTTTAGGCAAATTTCCTGATACCAAGATTAAAGTCTTGTGCTTGTGTTTTCTTCCCAGTCCAGTGACTCTTCAGTTCTTTGCTGCACAACGAAAAGGCTTCAAGGAAAAGGAGAAACATCCCACAGACTCCTAAGATCATGCTGGATCAAACTGGAAAAGTGTAGATTTAGATTGGACATTAGAAATAAATTCTTTACTATGAGAGTAGTAATACATTGGTACAGGTTTCCCAGGGAAGTTGTGGATGCCCCCTCTGTGGAAGTGTTCAAGGCCAGGTCGGACAGGGCTTTGAGCAACCTGGTCTGGTGAGAGGTGTTCCTGACCGTGGCAGGGATTGGATTGGACTGGATGATCTTTAAGGTCCTTCACAATCCAAACCAGTCTATGAATCTGAATATAGAATATCTGAATTTTATGTCTGAATAGTCTCCCAATGAATGGTTTTGAACTTCTTCAGCATAAAGAGCTCATAGGGGAGTGTTACCTGTCCCCAGGGTGAATTACCCCTAACATCTGATCCCGGTGATTTCTCTTCTCTTTCTAGTTAATTAATCAGCTAGTCTCATAAAAACAGTTGATGCTGTTGTGCTCAGTCCCACAGGTACCCCATAGAGTAATTCTGAATACCTTGGTTTGAGTCTTTAAAGGAACTACGTGGCAAAGCAAATTAAGAGATCCAAATTTGGACTCAGGGAAGACAGAGTTGCAGGAAGAAGCACTTGCAGGGCAAAACTTTAGGCTCCTTCACAATTTCACCAGTGATAACATGGCATTTGCAGACCTGAGGATTTCAGATTTTTCCTTCTCAGCTGCCATCCTAAATTCTAACTACATTCCTTTTAAAAAAGAAAATGAGAAGTCTGTAGGCTTCAGTGATCCCATGTTTTTCTTAGTTTTTCTTGTGGCATATAGCTAGCACCATTTCCCTGCTTATGAGTGAGGCTTTGAATACAGCTACTGAAAACTAGTGGTTTTGTGCTATTAAATATATCCTTGGATACAGTATTCTTCAAGACTGCTGAAGTCTGTCTTGCTGCCACTGACTTAGCTCAGTATCAGCATAGAGGCCCAATGGGAAACTGAGAATGAAGTTCTCTTTCAGCCAGGAAGGAAGAAGGCTAGAAAACAAGGCAAAGGACAAAGGAGCATGCAGGAGACCAAAGTGAAGGAAGAAGTGAGAGGGACAGGTTAGTCCTTCAGAGCCTTTGAAGCTCATATTCATGCCAATAACTCAGTACTGCAATACTTGATTTGAACAGATGGTAAAAAACAGTTTTCAGTAAAATTTACCTTTTTATGGTGCTGCTTAAAGTGAGGCCCTTAATTTAAGTTTGAAGCATAAGAACTTATTTCAGTGATAGCACTGGAATGACAAATTGAAAGAAACACAAGATTCATAATTCACAATGTGTATGTTGGGAATGTTTAGGTTGAACTGAATAAAAAAAGGTAGCATCTCTCCAGGAGAGATCACTTTCACAAAATCTCACTTCTCAGTGCTGGCAAGATGCTGAAAGGATCTGAAAACAAATTCCTCCAACTCATTCTGGTTGGGTGACCAAATAAAGATAGTCCACATAGAAAGTAGGTTTTACTATTTCTAGGTAAAGGACTGAAATTAAGAATATGGCTTTGGTCCTACATTTGAAAAAAAAAAATAAAAATGCAACTTGAAAAATGTCTTCCTCGTGAAAAGAACCTTGTAAGAATAGTGTTATAAAGAAAATAATCTCTTCTAAACTGAACTTCAGACACGTCAATCCAGTTCTGTTTTAATCTGAATTTAGATCAATATTTTGCAAAAAAAAAGATGTGTGCTTCTCTGAGTTGTACTGCTCCTAGGATTCTTTCCCCTTTTTAAGTAAGAAAGGCTGGAAGACAGTTCATCTCTTTTAAGTTATTTTACTTGGAATTTTTGCCATATTTTGAGCATGTTCCAAGTGGCAGTTGAGATATAAATAGTAGAGTCAACAAACAGCTGCGCAAGCAAAGTTGAAAAGTCAGAGACCAACAAGATTATCGGTTGTTTCTGCAGAACTTCCATCCTGCCCGCATACCAAATGTGATGTCAGGTGACCAAAAAGTTCCTTATTGCCAGCAGCTAGATTTAGGGTTTCTTCATTCCCTACTTACTCATTCTAGAGTATTTTTTCAGTATTTTAATTCTGAAAATATAGAAAATTATATTAAAGCCACCAACAATGAAAGTCCTGTGGTTTTGGTCAAAAATCCTAGGTTATGAATTTCATTTCACTGTGGTTTTATAATGTCTTTATAAATATGAGGGCAGCTACATGTTTAGGAGTGAAATTCCAAAGGTAAAATAAAATGTTGCTCTCCCTCTAAACCTACTCTCATTCAAGGCTTTGAAGCAGAAAAGTGCCATTTATACAATATTTGTATGCAAACATTATTTATGATAAAATAATGATCTGACATAAGACTCTCTGTATATCATATTTGATTATGAATACTATTCATTTGGCATTTCTTCCTGACTATAAGCACAAAGACAATCCTGCATAATGACAACAACTAGAATGAGAGTGCTGTGACAATGCCAGTCTTTTTATGTCCTCAATAAATGCAAATAAGTTAAAATGCATTTAGTGATTGCTGAATAAATACCTGTCTTCACTGGGTTTTCATTTGAGGTTATGTCCTCCAGTTCACAGATTATTATTTTTTTATTAAACAATCAAAGACTTTTTTTGGATGGGCTTTAGTGTATGTGACCAAAATGTTTTGATGTGCGACATGTCCCGGAGATCTGGTGCAGAAGATGATTTATGAATCTTGCCAACAAGGACCAATGTCTCTGCTGAAAGTACTGCGAAGAATCATATTCACTTTATTGCTTTGAAATTAGGCAGAAGATTGAGCTTCTTTCATTTATTTTATTGCCAGTTTCAATAGTGTAGTAGCAACATTTGAATGTATTGCATTGATATTCTGTCACTAATGTGCAAAGGAGGTTAAAGTGTATTTTAAAGACTCACTGCCCAGAAGTCATTTTTAAGCTACTCTGAAATTCTTCTTTCTAGGTTGACTTTATTTATGTGTTTTGACTTATTACTTCAGTGGGAATTGCAATTTGTCCTTTAAAAGTGCCAGTCCTTTTTAGAATCCTTGCAGCTTATTTTCAGACTAGGATGTAGGTCCGCTCTGTTTCAGGTTCTCATACCAAAATTGAAGTGATTCCTTTTTAAAACCTTGATCTTTTGTTGTTTGGGGGTTTTTCTGAGTGATGGTTTCATTTGTGAATCCTGTAAATGTGATTGCAGTCTGAAATTGGAGATGGTTAATCTAGGAACATTTATTCTGCTACCACTAAACCACAGCCTCATGGGATGAGCTGAGCAGAAAGTATGGGATGCCCAAAACATTTACTATATTGGACAAGAAATCAGAGTCTTTTGAGCTCTTTCCAAGTACTTGTGATGTTTGACCTATCCATTAGTCATATTTGGTCTATGATCTCTGGAGTATATTTTGAAGGAGGTGAGCTAATAGCCACAAAAGATGGATAGTCATCTAAAACACTTAGAGGGATACAGCATATCAAAACAAGATGGAGTTGCTCTATATTAATAGTTAAAGTAATACACTAACATGCCAATTACCAGTCTCAAGGTACTGTAGAGAACTGGTATCGTCACTCCCATCTGACACATAATGAGATCCAGCTTGCCAGTCATCTACATTATATGTGACAGAGTTAAGAATAAAACAAAGGTCTAAGAAAACATTGCTTGTGATAAATCAATAACAGCCTCTGTAACAAACTGCTTACTATCTAAAAAGGTAAGGCACGGGGTACAAGGGAAGCAGAGCAGTGCAGTGGAAGGACAGAGGAGAAGCAGACACAAAGTGACTTTCCAAAGGGCATTCAGAGTTTGAGCACCCACCATTGGAGACACGTTCACCCCGTCTGTTGGACCTCCATGGTACACTGTGGAGGCTTGTATTTTTCTGAATGATCCAGTTAACATTTATGGCACTGAATATCCAGGCCACTAGATATTTTAGAGGTCTCTTCTCAGATAGTGCTAGGCAAGAACTGGAATAGGTCACTGTTAGAGGTGACCAGAAGAGGCACTGGAACAGGCTGCTCAGGGAAGTGGTTCAGCCACCATCCCTGAAGGTATTTAAAAGATGAGTAGATGAGATGCTTAGAGATATGGTTTAGTAGTGGACAGGTTATGGTTGGACTTGATGATTTTAAAGGTCTTTTCCAACCAAACATTCTCTGATTACTTTCTTCAAGGTCCTGTAGATGTAACTATTTATACCCCGTCTCCCTGTGCTAATTACTATCCCCTCCCTCCTTAGACAACACTGCCAGTTAAGTTCTCATACCAGCATCCTTCAGATTTCTTCGTGCTCCTTTTGTTATGCAGAAATAACTTTATACAATTGCAAAACTCCCCTCAAAGCTTTTCTTTGCCAGAACACTTTACAGTAGTCAAGAAACTTATTCTGAAGTATTTGCAATTGTATAATTACTTATCTTCTGCCTATATCTACCTGTGTTCTCTAGATTTATAAGCATTTAGTACAGGGCAATCCAAGTTAAGCAAAAGGATAACCATGTAGTATTGAAAAGTGAATATGCATTTGTTTGTGTTTTTCTCTATTTAAATCCATTTAACCTAGAACACGATCCTTGTATGTAGTCAGTCAGATATGAGAAGAGATTTGTGTCAAAAACACTGACTTTCAGAATTCTTCCTCAGCTTTTACTGGGCAGGATATGTCACAGAGAAATGAAAAAAAAACTTAGGAATAGATAGTTTTCTTGGGTAACAAAAACATTGCAGGAAGAAGCAGGATGGACCCTACTCAGCATTGTCAGGAGAGTATTATTTTCTGTGCAGGAATAGTGAGATTAACAGGAAATGTGGAATATTGCTGAGATGTTGCTCCTGGTGCTGGTAACTGTAGTTGGTAGAATTAAGAAGAAATGTAGTTCTCCTGAATATTTTATATTATTTTACATATTTTTATGCCTTTTATATATGGATGTGCACTGTGTTGGTCTTATTCCATTTGCAGCAGTCAAGATAATCTAGCTTCAGGATGATTATTCTTATCCTAACAGTTTATGTTCCAGGACTCTTGCTTTGTAGCCAGGGATTAGGTTAAAACTTGTAAATGCAAAAGTTTGTTGTTCTTCTGTGTACTAAGGAAAGACAAACAAATAAACAAACCACTTTCACCTCTAAGTATAAAAATAAGATTAGAAAAAGAAAATTATTGTGGTGCTTTGTCTAACAATATGATTACTGTTATCAGGCAGAGAAATATTTCTAGCAGTGTGGATGGCTCCTGACACTGATAGCTCAAATACGTTTATACAAGTTTCCTTTAGTTTTAGACAGGTAAAACAGTATGGAGAATCTGACACCTAGTGTAGACTTTTAATGCTTCATGTAGAATTAGAGCAAAATACTGAGATTTACTTGCTGAAATATTTTCTCATCTTCCATAATTTAAAATATTTAGTACTATGATTTTTTATTTTTGCATAATCCACTCTAATGTCTCAAGCTCACATCTCTGTATGGGAGGAAAACCTGAAGATGTAACTCATTAAAAAAGATAAAGCTAAAACATTTTGCTCAAAACAGAAGCATGTCAGGTCTGAGAAAGGAACCTTAACACTTTTTCTTTTCAACCTTCAATGTCACAACGTTCTCAGTAATGAGCCACTTTACACAGGGCTTTGATTACACTGGGTGAGAAGGGGATGTAATGACTGACGTGAATGTCACCACATTGAGCTCTTCAGCTATTATCTTCTCCCATCAAATGCAAATCGCTAACCATACTATGATTTTTCTGTCTCTCTTTTTCTATATATTGCAGTAAATCATCTGAGACAGTTTAAGGGATCAGAATTTTAGATTTTATTTCCTTTACTAATCTTGTGAGATAAATTCAACTCAGCTTAAATCAAGAACTCAAGCTGAGCTTCCTATTTTGCATGCTGCTCTGCCAGTTCTCAGCAAGAAGCTGAATGGAAAACAAAACCAGTACCTCAATATTTGAACATACATTATTGTAAGCAGTTGCAGTAGTGCCATAAAGCCACTTACAGAATGAATATATTTTTAAGGTATGCATGCTGTGTCTCTAAAGTGCTTACACTGCTACTTGAAGACAAATCAAAGACACAAGACATCAATGCAGCAAACAAGAAGGAAAGAAAAAAATGAGATATAACAATCTTACAGTCACATAAATATTTAAATGTCACCTATAACTAGAATTGTCAATAACTGGATTAGTACAACCAGCAATAGCATTTCCAGATAGAAACTCTGATAAATTTGAGGGAGAAATGTCACCCTACGCTCTTGTCATTGGCTCAAGCTATTCTGAAGTCCCAAAGTGAAATGCAATGTAAAGAATTACAACTTCTCATTTCTTATGGTAACAGACCATTTTGCATGACTGTAATTTGGTCTCAGTTGACTTGAAAATTGCTCCAGGCCACCATGAAGTGTTTGAAGTTGATAATACAAAATACACAAATTTTGCAACATATGTTTCTCAACTTGATTGTTTTGCATAGTTCATTTTTCTCCATTCCCAGGCACTAATGTGATCTTTTCACTTCTTCTGAATACACAATGTACCTTTGCAGGTTATATCACCTACTCCAAAATAGTGTAGTCAAAGAGTTCACTCAGTTCTTTTTCAATATTTCAAATAAGGAACAATCTTTAAGGAAATAAGGAAGCATAGATAAAATAGGCTGTCTCCCCCATCTGTCTGAATAAGTGCTAAACTAAAAAAATGCTAATAAGAGAATGAAACATCAAGAGCACTGAAAAGTGGTGGAATAGAGGATAATAGCTTTGTTTTTTAAAGTCAGCAAGGGGCTTGAGTGTTTAAAGTGTATAATGTGAAATGAGCCAGATGAAATAATTATTTATCATTGGCTAGCAGAGTGAAATATAAATGGAAAGCAATTTTCAATTAACTGGTCATGCTACACTTACCTGAGGTTATGTTGCATAATCAATCATGAAGAAATGTTATTTGCTTACTGTTTATGAGCCAGATGGTTCTAATGCTTATTTTAAAACTAAAATACTATTTCAATGTTGGGGGAATGTGATGGCAAAACTTGCCTCTCACTGCAAAAATTAATAGCAAAAGTCAGTTGACACTGTTGATGCATAATTTTAAAATATTTTTAAGAGATGGATTATAGCTGTTGGCATCTTACATCAGATAAACTATGTATTATTTTCAATACAAGACGTGATTATCCTTCTAAACTCATTGCATGGCTACTTCTGTAATCAAAACTATTCAGCCTTCATTATATTTCTGCAGGCTATGAAAGTGGAAAGAGGTAATTAAAGTGGTATGTAAAAGGATGCATGTAGATGGACTTGTACTCCCTCTTCCTATGCTGAAAGATGAACAGTCCCCTAAACTAACATTTATAAGACATCATTTGGTGTCTCTCAGTATGCACCGTGAAGTGGTTTCTCTCTCAGAGGAACCAAAATTGTGCTCCTGTTCCACTTAAACCCCCTTTGCAATGCAGCTGCAAGGCCCTCCATCACTCAGCTCTCTGTACACCTGGAACCACAATACAGATGGCAAGGCAGTCAGGGACAGCCATTCCTAAATCTTTGCAGCACCTACTAGTCACGGTGCATGGCTGAGAGCAGCAAGGCATGCGGACACCATCGCTAGTAAAGTTGCAATATGGCTGTACTGTCCTAGGATTGTAACAGATGAGCCCAAACTAAACCCTGATCCTTCTGTCTCTGCACGCATTGCACCATGAGTTAATGCAGATGTACTCATACAGAGACAGAAGTAGCTGCAGGCACAGCATCACACACACAGTGCAACACAGCCGCACCAAATGTCTGACACTGTCTCCTGGAGAGACCTACTCTACATGACAGAATAGAGATTTTTCAGAAGGGATAGAGGACTTTGGATTCCTCTTGAACACAACATGTGTGACCATGCTAAGCTCACTTCTCAAATCGAAAGATGAAGTCTCTAAAGGACTGAGGTCAGTGGCAAATTTCCCTTTATTGCTGAAGCCATATATTAGATCTGATTCCTTTACAGTCTTTCAAGCTTCTTTACTATCCATCTTCAGAATTTCTGCCTATTACCTGGTTTTTACTAGTTTGAATATATGCTCAGGGTGAATTGTTGTTGTTTGCAACTTGCCTATAAAGCACTAAAGAGTGCAGAATGTAATTTGTTCTGGCTCTATAGTTTCTTAGTGCAAATAGGTTTTGTTTCCAAAAAAAAGATCTGGATCTTTTGTAATAGAAACAAATAGCAAAAATGCTCATACCTTGGAATAAACTAGCTTTCCTGCACTGAAGCATTCAGTTAAAAATCGATACATGCTTGAGGAAATGGGAGATGATGTCCAGGATAATTTAAAACATTCTTAAAATGAAGCTTACTTCAAGTAATAAAGTAAATGGATAAATGTGTTAATTTGATTTAATAAATACATATCTAAATATACAAGAAGTGATGATATCTGTAAAATATCAAAGGCTAATTCTATTTTCCAAAAATATCAATATTCCAAATAACTTGAAAGGAACTGCCTATATGCTTAATAGTAAGCATGAGCATAATGATCTGAGGAACAATTGCATAGTAGGAGAAATTTCTCAGAGAAGGCAGCAAACACATTATTTTTAATACAACCCCTGAATCACCCTAGAATTTCAAAGCACTTCACAAAAGCTAGTTAATTATATTTCATGTGTATTGAACTCTTAATCAGAGGAACTCAGCATCTTCTGCAGTAATTAATTAATTTTATCCTCTGAGACCACAGAAAATATTATTGTCTCATTTCATATTTTGAGGGAAGTCAAAAGAAGTGTCTCTTTTTAGTGACACTACAGGTCACCTACTGTATCCAGCACCCCCATCTCAAACCAAATGCTGAACACTACAGACTTGCTGCATGCCTTTCGCAGGTGCTTGAATTGTTTTTCAAACAGTGACACATTAGAAAGTCAGAAATAGCACCCAGACAGTCATGACTTTGAATCCCCAAGCTAACTAGTAAAAGCCCATTTTCACTGAAGATTGTTAATTAACTATTTAAGACACTTCTACACATTCTTTTATAGCATATCTATTGAAATCAGTTTCAGACACTTTTCTGTTGTTGTGTTAACTAAGTGTGCATTAACACCAAGGTCAATAGAAGGGTGGTGCTAACAGAGGTAAGATGTGCTACAAAGGGAACTGAATCCTGTGAAACAGAAAAAACAATTTCCCAAGAAGTGCTAATGGAAGAAGGCTACTGCTGCATCCCTACACATCCTATGGTTAAAGCCCTCTAATTAAATAAGATGCATTGACATTAATGACATGGTTATTATATAGCAGATACCACTTATGTCAAAATTTATGCAAGGTTTTCAAAATACTGGTGAAGATGTAGTTGGCATACAAGCAGTATAGGATGCACACGTTAACAGCAAAGTGAGTTGTGTAGTGCTGGAACAGCATTTGTGATTCAGCAGAAATATGTATTATCTTCTAAACCTTGCCTACATGGACCAAAGGCATGAGCAGTACACATCAATAATGTTGCTTACCTCCTTACTGTGCTAGTGGGTACCAAGATAGTAATAGGCAACATGTAACATACAAGTAATATGCCTGGTGCATCAAGTCACACAACAGCAGGAGAGATGTGTCATCTGCTAGAACTTGTTTAGTCAGGACTTACAGATTGCCTTACGAAAACCGGCCTGATGAGATTACCAGTATGTTTCATTCCCCATTCATCCTTCTCTGCAGTTCTCTATGGCTACCACTAAGAAATGTCAGCAGTATTTGGGAGATGAAAGGAAAACCAGTCTCTACATTCTTGATATTCCTGAAAACACAGGTCAATCACTTGCTTATCTTCTGCTGGTGTCTGTCACCACAGCTCCTCCTAGGCATCTTGTTACAGAAAAGGCAGAAAATCTGACTTAAATCACCTCATAAAATAGCAGGTCTTTATCTTCTAGATGCTATCTAAGGTCACAGACAGGAAAAAAGTTGATAAGAGTTAGCCAGTAATCCTCTCAGGGATAAGGATTCCCTGCTGCAGGGGTTTCAGTGGCAGAAGAGGATCTCATCTGCTTTCCCTCCTCCATGTTTATATCTTCCAAGAATGGAGTCATAAAAATAGCTTTGGATGCTTACAAAAACCCTTTGAACATTGTTGGGAGCCAATGGCTGATACGAACCGAGACTGTAAAGAAGAGTGAAAATGTTTCTTGGGGTAGTGATGTTAATCAAATCCCTTTAGAAAATAGTAGCTTTGGCTTAAGGCCAATGTGTCTGGCCCACGAAGACTGTATCAATGACCCTGTTAGATGAGATGTTTGTCCAAGGTTGCCACATATATTTCTTCGCTCTTTTTCAAGTCAAACCAACTCTGCACAAATGGTACACTTCTCTTGCAGAATTTTCTTGCAAATATACATTTAGATCTATTGAGGCATCACTGCTAAATCTAAGAGACTTCTTTCTCTTCATTTCCTAAGGTATATAAAGTCATGACAGAAAGGATAACATCATTTATAAAAAAACTGAAAAAAGGTCTTGAAAAAAATGAAAATCTATAAGACTGTTCTGGAACCTGACCCTCACCAAATTCAATCCTGGCTCTGCTGCAGAACTCCTTTTAGACTATGAAAAAACCAACTTGTATCTCTCTTAACTCTTCCTTTCTCAAACTGACCTCTTGTCAATACTATTAATACAATATTGACACTTGACAAAAACTGTCAATATAAGGTGAAGTGGTTTCGGTCTATATCTATATTTGATACCACAGTACATGTGAAAAATAACACACATAGTGAACACTATATACATGGACATTGTGAAATAAGACCATCATGGACTCAACCAGCTTAGTTCCACAGTTCAAACTGAATCAAGGGTTTTCTGAAAACTCTGCTATCATAACATTTGCAAGAAATTGAGAGAAATAATTGAAAGGTGCTTAACAGTAGTTTAGTCTATGTGGATGTACTAAGTCAATGAGTTAAACACACTGATACACATGCATAAATATATATAAATGTTATGTATATGTACATGTACATGTGTGTGCATATGTATAAATATATGCAAATAAAACATGAGCTATAGTAAGCAAAAATCATGCTTGTATTTTGTGATGGTTATTCCGATCAGAATACACTGATACACTGCCTTTCTTAAACTCTCTGCTTTCAACTGAAGTGGAGAAATGGAATTGCATCCTTTTCAATTGTAAAATTTACTCAGCACTTTCCATCCCAAAAATGGGATTGATGCTTTATCAGAACAGGATTTTAATACAGGCCCACACACAGAAATTCAGATAAAAAATGCTCTACCAACAATGCAGTATTTCCTTCCCCCTGCAGTGTAACTGCACTTCTATTTATTGAAACCTGAAGGTGATTCACTGGGAAAAAATAAGAAATCATCTCATCCTGAGAGTTATTTTTAACCCTAAAGCTATAGGGACAAATCCAAAGTGATCTTAAGAACCTAAAACAGCCATTCAAAGGACTGAGCTACCTATATCCAAAAATAGCTGCACTGTGGCCACTCGCATTGGAAGCATCTACATGCTTTTTCTGCGGCAACAGGGAAATATAGGGGTGCTGAAAGTCTGATATAGGCCTAATTGAGAAGTCTTTGAATGTCACTGACTATATTAATTATTCAGGTCTTCCTTCTATAATTCACCTGATTCCTAGTGCTGTGGAGAAAACTAGTTTGAGATGAAAAATAAATTAAATATTCAATACTAAAAAATCCATACTATTACTATTCTACTTGCATTTAACCTGACAAGCCATGTCATTTACTTCTAGCAGTCAGCAAAATTCATTACACAAAAAAAGTCACAGAATTTCCTGTTTCTACATCATCTGAGCATTTTGCTCCACAGTTCTTAGTGAAATGTGTGTACATGTATAGAAAATAGCCTGTAATTAATTAATAAGTTGTTTAGGTAGGATGAATCAAAAAATGTAGCCTATGAGAAAAAGAGACAGCTGTATTTAGTCATTTCAGGGCCTCATTTAAAGAAAGGTGTTAGTGCTTTGCTACAAATGCTTTACAGTAGAAGACTTGCATAATAGAAGAGCTGCCCAAACAGATCTTTCAATACCATTCAGGCCCTTTCATCAATAAAGAGGGCTTTGCAAGAATTTTGTATTTCCCTTACCACTCTCCTGATGTTCTCCCTGCCTAAATTTATCTATAGTTGGATATAAACTCCATATTGTGACATAGCCTCCCAATAGGTTTTCCTTGTTCCAGCATTTGAGTCCTAAGCCCACACAGCTCTCACTAGGTGTGCACATGTTTAGTCTTAAGATTTCCAGTTCCTATGGCCAAAGGGATTTTTTGTCTGATTCATGTCCCTGCTCTTCAGGAGGCTTGAACTCAGACCCATCAGTAAGTCAATTCACCTTTTTTGCAGGCCTTTCCAAGGTTCTTCCAGCCTGAATCCCTTGCCTGACTCTTTTTCACATCAAAGATGATGCCCTCCAAGACACCCTTTTTAGGAGACTTCCTCAGCATCCATACTGAAAACACCACAGAGGCATGAAGCCAACTTCTGGTCTGTCACCTCTCATCATGTGAAGAGGCAACTCAGGGCTTGCAAGACACCTTATTCACACACTTTATTCAGGGGCCAGAACACACAGCTTTGGGAAGGAAAGCAGCTCTTCAACTCCTCTTGCATCCTGATCACCAGGATGTCTTTGTACAGATTGGTGCAGACGATGTTGCAGCTATGTCCAAGTCCTTCTTCCCTCCACAGTGAACTGACTGCTTTTACAGGACAGCTCAGCACCTTATGGAAATCCTGCCTGACTGGGACAACTATGGTTGCAGAACTCAGCTGAAAAGGTTCAAACTCAGACCTCTGCTGGAAATGTGTTGTCTATTAGGAGCTACTCACAAAAGCGAATATTTTCCAAGGTTAGCTGGCACAACAGATGCTTCTCTGCACCTTCAATTGAAAAGAGAGATAGAGGGGCTTATGAAAAGGGCACTGACAGAACAACTGTGAGAGCTTCCAAATATAGCCAGGTCCTCTGTAAACAGTATCCAGACAACAGCTTCTTTGAGTCTTAATGACGTTTGGTGTTGTACTTGCAGCCTGGAAGTGTATTCAAAATACCTGCCTGGTATAGCTTGTGTACCTACTTGATTCTGCTTCCAGCCATTAGCCAAACTAGTACCCATGTTTACCTAGTAAAAATAGCTGTTTTACTGAGCTCTAGTTTTGGAACAATAGAAATGCATACAGTCCCACAAAATCCTTGAGGATTATGTAGGAGGCAAGTTTTGGGTGGATCGTTTTCAGGACAAGTCTATTGTGTGCTGAAAGACTGGTTTAGTTGTGTGAGGATCTGTTTTTCTTCCACGAGCAACAAGAAGACAGGTTTGTAAGACACTGGACGCCGCAGACTGCCTAGAGTTGGTGGGCAGTGGAATAGAGTAGGAGCAGCAGACTGTGAGGCTACACCACCACCAGGGACTGTAGGAGGACTGTAGACAAGCCAACATTAACCAGTCAAGTGTCAGTCATCTATGATGACTGCAGGATGCCTGAAGGATGTCTACATGATCATGTCTGTCCATTGACATGGTTTCAACAGAGGGATGAGTTTCAGGTGAGCGCTGACCTGGGAGCTGAATGTCTGAAACCACTCTGGCTCAAGCGAAATTCAGACTTGACTCTCCCTCTTCCTAGGGGAGCACTGTAAGAATTAGGCTATTAGTTACAGTTAATTATTGCAGAAAGACTGCAATCAACTTCCCCTATTTTCCTGTCTTAACAAAGCTGTGACTGATCAAAAAGTCTTCAATGTAGTTTGCATATTTTCAGTGTATCCTATTAACTGAACTTCTTAAAGCATTTAGGACAGACAGACATTCACATTAGGTATGAACTCTCTAAAAACACACAAAACTACAGTAGAAGAAAGTATCAGGCAATGTTCAGTATCTTAGGCACCTGTATTTGAAAAGTTTAATCAAAATACCCTGTAACAGAAGACAGCTTCAATGGTTTAGTTACAGAAAGTACAGCAGTTTTATTTATATCACAAGCAGTTCACAAAACCAATTGAAAGAAAATGCTCTTCAAGACACTGACCCTACCATAAGCCACATATTGTGATCCTTCCTTCATTTTTAGTAATGTCTTCATTGTCTCTAATGTAACTGGTATTTGCTTGCATAAGGGTCCCAGAATCTGGCCTGGAATAATATAGTTCTAGACCAAATAGCAAGGTTGGTATTACCTCAAGCAGTGAGATTAAAGAACTAAGAAACACAGGAAAAATATACACAAAGAAAGTTATATCAATATTTTATTGGTGCTGAGGTAGCTTGCCTTATTGTGGAGTAATCAGATGAGATATCTGCAGTTTCTATAGTGATATTTTCACTTTTATTGAGATTTTAAACAGCAGGAGCAAGGAAATTGCAAGCAGTATCATTTACATGTCACAGCATACCCAGATTACACAAAGGCAGCAGCAAATGCCAGCAGTTACGATGTGAGCAGCTGCACAGAACCCAAAAGCTCAGTCAGTCACACAAGCACTGCGAGTTGTGCAAGCACCAGAAAAATTATGTTAAAAAGGTGATTGTGGGGAGGGAATGTGTGGTTTAATATATGTCCTCTCCCGTCAAAGGAGAAGGATGCTTGTCAGCAGTGAAAGGTGGATTATCGGGTGGTGAAGTGGGTATTGGCAACAAATCTCCACTGGTGAATGGGTGACAGGATCACATCTGTCACTGTTTCTCCCTCCAACACAATATACGAATTGTGATTTTGGCCATTAAATATGAGCTAGATGGGTCTGCTGGCCATTTGAATGGGAAGGTGCTGCTGTGTCTCTTCAGGTGCAAAGGAAGACTTTGCCTGACTGAATTTATGGTCATGATAGGTTCAATCACAGGTGGACCCAAACACACTGTTAAAATGGAGGGTAGACATCTAAAAAATTAAGAACTCAATGTATCTTGCAGCCCCCATGACTTACTGGAGGAGGAAACTGAAAACTTACAGCAAAAAAAGGAAAAAAAAAATTCTTGCTTGATTTTGTGTTTTCTGCAAAGGAAATGATACAGCTTATCTTAATTTAGTAAAATTAGCACCCACAGTGTCTAAGCAGTAGAACAAGCATATGCAATTATATTTGACTGCAGAACAAGAACACACAACTGTTTTTCATCTTTTCTTTATGTTAAAGAAACAGCTGCAATTTTTATTATTTTTTTTTTACTGCTAGGGCATTTTTGCTGTTTGGTAAACTAAATAAAAGGTTACAAATTAGCCATAACAGATTTTTTTTTTTTTCAGAGTAAGCTACGGAGAATAAATATTTAAATGTTCTTTAGTTTACTGGTAGCAATTCTGGATAAGCCAGAACATGGGCAGCAAAGTTGAATTTAAAAATTTACATGTAATCATTGCTAAGTGTCTAAAGTGTCCTCTCTTCCCTCTCCACTCTTTACAAACATCTCTTCATTCAGGTACACCACAAAAAGAGCTTTCCAATACATGCAAATATGCATATCAAACAGTTCATAAGACAAGCACTACAGGAGAGCTACTGGGTTTTATTTGCAAATTACAGCTATAGATTAAGATGAATTTTTAAAAAGAGATAAGAGCATTCACTACTGCTAATTCTGAAATAAATAAAATTATAAGGAGTGGATCAATTTTTTAAAGGTTAAGTAGTTCTGGTTTGATTATATATTTGAAAATCCATGCTTAGACTCCTGTTTTGGAAATTGAACTGGAATTTTCCCTAAATCTACAGCAATTACTGATTGCTCTTAGACTAGAACTAATACAGAAGTAGTCCTTTTCAGTATTTTTGAACATCTGGTTTTGATTCCTAACTGAATGAAGAAATTCTTCAGTGAGAAACAGTGAAGGAAAGACGTAATATAGCCAGACTTTCAAATCTCATCATTTATTCCATTTCTTAGTAACTGTTCTCCTGCATCAATCCATTCATCTGAGAGCAATGACACTTTAAGAACTCAGACACATTCTAAAGCTCTGGATGTAGTCAATGGGTTTTGCATAGGGATTATCTGAAGGACTCCAGTGGAAAGGGGATCTTCAGCATGCTGGTGGGTGTAGCAAAATGCCAAGTAACTCAGCAACCTACCCAAAAGCGTCCAGTCCATCACCATCCACACAAGACAGGCCTTTGTGGATCATAGTGCTCACTTCAGATTCAGGATCGAAAGTACCATTGGTCTCCACACCCAACTGTAGTTGCTTTCATTACTTGTTTTGTTATTGCACTCAATATTGAAAAAAACAGCTAGAAATTATATGGCTTGCAAAGCTGGCAGGAGAACAGTACTCATAGGTGCACTGCCATCTTCTGGGAGAATCTATCCAATTTTTCAGTCAGATGAATTAGTCACCTAGTCCAGTTTCTGTCCAGTGTAGTGAAGATGTTGATTTCCAACAGTACAGCTATAAGTTTTGCATTTTGATTTTATGATCTCTTGCTTCATTCAGCACCATGAAACAATCATCATCACAGACTACAGTTATGAGCACTAACACATCAGACTACCTACAGAATTCTCTCTCATGGCCACAGGAAGCAAGAGATCACTGTAAAAAATTATCTTCAAACAAAGTGCTCAAAATTTTAAACTCTTCTCTCTACAATACCTGCTTCTATCCAATAATCCAAAGGAAAACTTAAGAAAGTGGTTGGGTTCCACATCCAGACA
Source organism: Mesitornis unicolor (assembly GCF_000695765.1). Taxonomy (NCBI): domain Eukaryota; kingdom Metazoa; phylum Chordata; class Aves; order Mesitornithiformes; family Mesitornithidae; genus Mesitornis; species Mesitornis unicolor. The sequence continues at coordinate 49,764 of NW_010174805.1, forward strand.
GAGATTCACTATGAGTTTGGGATATATTAGCCAATCTTCAAATAATTAAAGAGTTATTTTGTATCTATTTTTTGCCCAATGCTGCATGCTGACCCTCTGGAGCAGGCTGTTGATAATTTGTTTCATAACATCTTCCATGATTAGACAGATTAGCTGGAAATCAGTTTCATGAAGTGGTATGTGTCTCTGAAACTATTTTAATACTGCTAATAAAAAGTCTGGATGCCTCAAATGAAAAGCAAACACTCCAATCTTTTGAAATATTTCTTCTCAAAACAATTCTGTTCTCTTTCATAGAGAACATGAAAAAACACTGCCCAAAATCTCTTGCAGAAATCACATTAAGTTGTAAAATTTTTGAGGCTAATGTATACCAAGTCACCACTGCCCTTTATAAGGTAGGTTACAGAAGTTCAATCTGTAGGTTCTGCAGTGCAGAGGTAAGGAAGCATTGATGAGAAAAAGTTTACTTCATCCTTTTATGTTAGTAAATGTTATTAAAGAAACGACCTGTTTAACAAACTTAAAATACCTGTTTCATCAAGTCTCAGAAACCTTAAGTAACAACATATTTTGCTGTTTATATTGATTAGCCATGGACATAGAATAATAGAATCATAAAACTGTTAGAGTTGGAAGGGACCTTAAAGCTCATCCAGTCCAACTCCCCTGCCATGGGCAGGAACACCTCCCACCAGACCAGGTTGCCCAAAGCCCTGTCCAGTCTGGCCTTGAACACTTCCAGGGAGAGGGCAACAACAGCTTCCCTGGGCAACCTGTGCCAGTGTCTCACCACCTTCACAGTAAAGAATTTCTTCCTAATATCTAGTCTAAATCTACCCTCTTCCAGTTTAAAGTCATTATCCTTCATTCTATTGCTGCCTGCCCTTGTAAAAACTCCCTCCTCAGCTTTCCTGTAGACCCCCTTCAGGAACTGGAAGACTGCAATAATATCTATCCAGAGTCTTCCCTTCTCCAGACTGAACAGCCCCAACTCTCAAAACTTTTTTAAAATGGGAACCTCTGGGAAGCTCACAAGTACGTGTGTTAACTAATGGAAAAGTCTGCCAGATCCAAATAGCAAACTCTTGTCAAATACTTTCTTATTCTCCTACTATTATCTACCTAGTTAAAAGGACCTTGCAAAGAAAGGTAAGCACTAGACATAAAGAGAGATTCACTGGTAACATCAGTAATGAAATTAATATTCAGTGGTCCCACTGAAAGCCTATGCATACAAATAGTTCACAGAAGGAGGCATATGTTGCCCCTGCACAGTATTTCCATGCTGATAATACCCTTCCAAAAACTTACAAGAGAGAGACAGTTACAATAGAGAAGTATCAAAGTTTGTTCTGGGGATGAGAGAGGACTAGGAGGCAAGGGGTGAGAGATTTCTTCTTGGATTGTAATGCACAGAAATGGAATTATGATCAAAGTGTCCACGCTTATTCACATCAAATAAAAATGATACAATTCAATTTGAAACTGGGACCAGACACATTTTCAAGATCCAAGCAGTTTTCTGGAGCTGCAGATGAATGGAAGTAATTTGCTGACCAGATAAAATCAATCTGTGGTTTTGACAAAGCCAGTGGGCACAAAGTAACACAAAAAAAAAATTAGTGGTTTTATAATGTTGAATAGAGTGCTACTATCCCACAATGTCTCAGGAATAAAGAAAAAAAAAAAAGGAAAAAAATTCTTTGGAGATACATTTCATTAAAAGAAAGATATAATAAAACAATAGATCTGCTTTTGCTTTCTTGAGAGAATTTAAGTAAGTCATCACTCCCCTCCCCTGGAAAGGCCAACATGACCCATGGAATAGCTTTAATATTCTTCTCTCTGTTGAGAGAAGATGCAGAAACCATGATGCTCTGGTACACAGGACCTTTCCAAAACCAGGTTTACAAACAACTGAAGTTCCAGAAATATGCAGGTGGGGAAATTATTGCAAATTAATTTTCTTGCCCATGGAGACAATTAACTCACAATGTCACTCCTTGTCTCCAGACTACACCTGCCAGTCCAAAGAGTTTGTTCCCAGAGTAAGAAGTGCTTGAAGAGCTCACTCTGCCTTCTGGCCCCAGGACCCCTGTCCCTGCTCCTTGCCCTCCTCCCAGCCTCAGCCTGGCAGAAGGTTTCCCCTTTGCTTCCCAAACATCTCCCAGCTTCCCAGCAAGATTCTCTTTGGGAACCACATAAATGTCTTTGTTTGCATGGAACCTCCAAGGAACAAACACAGAGCTCTTCCCCAGGCTGGGAGGAGGAGAGCCCTTCACCTCTCTTCTACATGTGTGCCCTGTCAGAGGACTCAGACTGGGCCACAGATTTTGGCTTTCTTCCATCCTGACTCCGCCTGAGCTCTGTAGTTTCATATTGCTGACAGCAGCACATCTGTCTGTCCTTTGCAGTGACCAGAGGTGCAGCTTTCTAGTCTGTTCCCAGCAATATTTTTATGGCAAGGTCTAGAAGAAATAAAGATGCTCTGATACAAATTATTCTAAATTATTCTGAAGCCTACAGTATTTATTACGGAGGTACATTCATTTTGGACACAATTAAAATTCTGGGGTTTATGAATTAGTTGAACACCTCCTACCTGAATACGTCAAGACATAAAAACAAAGTCTCAAAAATCATTAGATAATTAAGCACAATGAGCAATATATTTTTGTTGACATTTGATTTTATACTGAAAGTGGCTTTCCTATATTCATTAAGGGATAAGTTTTTCTACTAAGTAGGGATAAGTGCTGGAAAAAATAGTTTATTTACATCCTCAGAATTCAGAAATGTCTTTTCAAACATTTACAAGGGCATGGACTGTAATACAGTTTCTGGTGAACTAATCTATGAAGCTCAAAATGAACAAAAATGATTGCTTACTTTCCCACAGGAAGAAATCATCGCGTTTCACCCATGCTCCCTTTCCTGTATGATTAACTGATACTTCTGGACCAACAACAGATGACCTGCAGTAACCATTCACAAGGGGCTAAAGTCATAAATAGATACAGTTCAAAAATATTTATCTAAAAGCAAAACAACTCTCAAATCAGTTGAGCAACATGATAGGTTTGCTTGGCATGCATTAAGATATAAAGATTGAATCTTCCCACAACTTAGAAACTATGCAGTTTTCTCAGATAATCCATGCAAGGAAAGCAATAAGAGATCTAAGAAAATAAATCAGATATATTTATAAATATCTATGTTGGTAATGAATACAAGCTGACTATATTTCATTGATGGCAAAAATAAAAATGCAGACCAGTTTTATCATAACTTTCAAACAGAAGTGCAGAGTCATAATTAAGCTCAGATCCCAACATCAATGGAAAACTCAATTGTATCAGCATCAATAAAGTCTATATAATATAAATACCTATTAATAATGAGAAGCAACTTTACCAAAGACATGGATAAATATAAAATAAGCCTGTAAATAAAAAAGACTGCAGATAACTGCCCAAATAGACTGGGCTGGAAGTTAAATCTTATTAATGCTTTCATGAAATGAAAGTTATCTTCTATCAGCACAACATTTTCTAAAGAGTTAGGAAGCCGCTGGAAACACCTTTCGAGGGTACCAGCCGTGCTCCAAAGCTTTTTCAGCTCTTTTGTAAAGTTCTCCAACTGTTGTGGTGGCAAAGCAGAGTTCAATGGTTTGAACTGCCCCATTAATGCACTCTGGGCTTTATCTTGCTGCCAATAACGCACGTCAAGGTCGCTGGTTCTTTCCTCCTCTAATCAAAGAGAGGAAGGGCTGTAGAGCAGCATTGCCAGTTGCTATCAATGCTGCCTTACTTTGGTTTATGGAGAAGGACCAAAGAGTAGGGGGAAGTTCTGGGGTAGAAATGTTTTCCCCTCCAGTTAAGGAGCCATACACATATTCCAGCTCAGCTGGAGAGGAACTAAGCAAGAAAACTGTCTGGGCTCAGAGTAGCACAACAGTACTTACAGTATGGTTGACAGGTGAAACACTTGCTAGTGGAACACAGAGATGCAATTTATTTCAGCAATACTTGTGGAAAGAGCTACAAAGCACAGAAGAATAAGACTACCTTATCCCTGACTTTCTTCCATTCTTCCTTCACATTCAAACTTAAGAGACCACTTGAATTTAAACTACATACCTTGAAACTTTATAGCACTGACAATTTGGTGGCTCAGGTAAGGTCAACGTTAAATACAATGAGATTTTGTTATTCACACAGTGAATGATGAAGCATTACAAACCACAGAAGTCTGATGTCTATTCAGAAATTAATTGAAATATTTTGTTCAAAATTGCAGGAAACGTGGTACAAAGTTTATTGTTTATGTAGCTTTTATACCATTTATAAGGCACTCTTAAAGCACACCCATGGACTGGCTGATCAGCATGTCAGATACAGTAAGATATACAAATGTAAACAAAAAAGAAAAAAGCAAGCTAGGACCTGACTTTAAAATTATAAAGGTTATATTTCACAACCTTGAAGTCAGGTTTGGAATAAGTTTAGTGCTTAGAAGTAATTTAAAAAGTAATAATGGTCCTCTAAGGAAATAACTGAACTTCTAAGTATAAAACTTGTCTATATTCCTGATATCAGCACATTGAATCAAATTATATCTAAAAAAAATAGAAAGTATGAAAAAAACCTGCCTACCTTGACTAAGGAGAAACAGATAGGACTTTAATGAACTAAATGGAGTCAAGGGGTTAAGGACAGGGGTTCAAAATAGTAGCAGGGTAAAAATGCAAACTGGTGTATTCAAAAGAGCCCAAAGAAAGCAGACTTTTCTGTGCAAAGCTTGTCAGAAAAATAAAATTTCTTGTTGCCATGGAAGTTAAAACAAAACCAAACCACATTCCCAATCACAATGGAAGGGTGGGATTTTGGAATTTCCTCTGGAAGAAAGTTTCCAGTGGGGGAAGAAAAAAAAATAATTCAGAGCCATAAATATATGCTGCCTCTCACATATGAAATGTTTTCTGTAGGTAAGGATCAGGATTTCATTTCAGTAGTTCATCTCATCTCTATTTATATAATTAAAATGTTAATAGCTATATGATAACAAATATGCTTAGCACACAAGAAAAACCTTTTCAGTACTACATGCAAATATGTGCATGAAAAATCAAACAGATCACAAATAAGATGATTAAATTTTTCTGGTTTGCATTTTGACTTTTAAAATCAAACATGAAATAGAATTATTAGCAGGCACTTACAAGGGTGCTGCTGGAAAGATAAAACACATCTTCATAGTGCTCACATACCAAAATTATCTATACTAAGAAAAATTAGGCAAATATGCCAAAAACTGATAGTAGCCTTGGAATTTGCTCATGGCAGACTCACTGTATCTCCATCATGCTCTTAAGGACCCTTTTGGTGAGTACAAAGTTATTTCACTCTCTATTGAGATGTATTCCCAGCTTCCTCCCTAAATGTCCTTTCTCCTTTTCCACCAGTGAAATACGGGGAAAATATTGGCCAACATTACAAAGAATATCAGAGTCACAACAGTAATTCAAATGTACGAGGCTGGGTCTTATCATTTATGTTTTCTCCTCACCAAGTTCTTGGGCCAGGGACATCTCCATGACACAGACAGGCAGCCCAGTAAAGTCCATATTGAAGCCACTGAGTCAGACCCTCAGTGGGGTAAGTTTTCCCATCTCCAACAAACTGACAAGTTATATGAAATTTTGGACTATTGCCACAACTATGGAGTCACTGAAAAAAAGAGTTGGGTCTCCATCAAGAGGACAGTAGTCCAGGGCCTTTTCAGGGTCACAGCCTCCCTGGACTCAGCAGAGAATTATTATTTTTTCAAACCTGGGTCACTGGAGCAATCTGCTCTATCTTTACACAGATTTATATCAGCACAACTGAGAAAATGAGCAGCTGGAGCTGGGGCTGGGTATGGGGCCGCAGGGGAGCAGGAGGAATTCTTGAACCACTTTTACCATCAACCCTCCATCTGCACTCTCTCTGGCTTGAGCTCAGCTCCTTTGCTCCCTAAACAGTACTGAAAAGAAAAAGACTATGCTTTACCTTCTTGCAAAAGGCTTTAATATACATTAGAATTGCTCTAACTGCCCAAGCTTTCTCTTCTCTAGACTAAACAGCATAAATATTAAATAATATAACAATCTCTCTCTTGAGCCCACCTACCCATTTCAGTACACTACTTCTGCTTACCAGCCACTAAGCAGTTACTGGTTGATGCTCTTTTACTTACTGGAAAGAGCTCTATTCGAACCATATTCAACAATTATTGCAAAACATAAATATCCATTTGTAACTACTACTTAAAAGAAATAACAATTCTCTCTCTGAGCAGCCTTCACAGTTAGATTCCCATCACAGGAATCACACAAACAGATGGGGTCCAACAGGCTTTTCATGTGTTTTCTTTTTTTGTGCTTCATAACGAAGCTCTTGCTCATAAACTCGTTAAAATGGGCTCATTTCCTTTCTCAGGATGTGATTTTGTTGTAACTGCTTTTTATTTTCTGTCCTGAGCAAATCAGATGATTCATTTCTCCTTACCAGTCACCACCTGAGTGTCACACACATTGAAGGGAGGCAACAAATCCTCTACAGCAACCATGGAAGTAGCACAGGGTTTTTTTTCCCACATCTGAATTCTCCAAGGAAAATAAGCATTTTTCCAAAGAATACAGTTGAAATTGGATGAAAACTTTTTTTTCTTGCGAATAGAAAATTCATTGAAAAAGGCTGTGACAGGGAGACCAACTTTATTTCTGAATCCAGCCCACAGTTGGTGGGAATTTTCCACAAAACAAACAAACCAAACAAAACCAAAACAAAAAAGGCAGGCGAGATTTTGAACAGTGCATTTTTCATTGTGAAATTTTCTGAGAGCATCTTGTTTCCAAAGATGCCGAAATGCTGCATTTCAACATATTCTAAAAAAAGCCTTTTTCATTGTGAAACTTTTTTTTATTATTTCAAACCAGCTTAAACTTTATTAGATGCAAAATAATTAACCCCTCAAAATCAAATAAAACATTGAGTTAAAGAAAAAAAGATCAAGAGTTCTTAAACTACAGATTTTTAAACAATTTGTTACAGCAACCAAATAGAAAACTCTGTTGTTTGCTGTAATAAATTATACTATTTTTTATAACTGTGACAGGACAGCACAGAAGATTATTATTTCTTCCCCCCCATAATATGTCTTTTTTTTTTTCTTAGACATTTCATTGAAGACAGCTCATTTTACACAGCTTGGCCAAAACAAAAATGAACTCTTCCAACAAAGCCTCAACTTTTTCCACTTCTCTACAGTTAAGTCACCACTTTCCCAGTAGCATGAGGTCTTTTACAAGATCATGACCCCATTTTTAACCATCACATTCCTCCTATGGAAGGAGTGTATAGACTGAGAGACAACTGCTGTCATACAGAGCTTAAATGTCAGAAAAGAGAGGCAAAAGGCATGATGGAAACCAGAAGTGCTGGATGACAGAATGGCTGGCACAAGATCACATGAAACGTCAATTAGAGCCTCAAGGGAAGATCCCAATACTTTGTAGCCCAAAGCCACCACTCTCCACCATGAGAGTGATTAGCCTGAGCCAGTCCAGATCCATCCCTGATGCTCCATGCCTGCCTGAATTGCAATACCCACAGTTTTCTCTTCCTGGAGGAAGCAGCATTGGCTCCTGATCTCTGCTGTACGGTTGTTCCCAAAAGACCACAACAAAATGCTTAGCTGTCCGCTTTCCCAGCACTTGAGCTGCCTTCACACTGCCAAAGATAACTTTTAATTAAGGTGACAAAAACTGACAAGATTGATCACAGAGATGGTTTCTTCCATGCAGAGCAGTCTCAGATTCCAAACTCCCTTTTCAGCTACTTTTTTGGACCACTTAATTAACAAGTGGTTCATCAACTGACTTGCCAAGAGAAAAGTATCTCAATTGCCATGAAAGGAGTCAGAGATAGGAAAGAGTCAGCAATTTTTCTTTCCTGTCCTTATTTTTTATACTCAAGTTTCTTTTTGATGATTTAGTCCAACAAAGTTCACTCTGATAACTGTGGAATTATTTGGCCATGAGAGATGTTATTCAAATATTTTTGCCTGCCTTTTTTCACTGCATGAAAAGCTATGCATTTTTCTTCTCTTTTTCTCTTCCATCCAGAATTAAATAAACAATCAGTCCATCTAAGGTTTATTGCAAGTGTTTTTTGTATGATGAACTAGATTTGTGATGAGGAAGTCACCTGCATTTTAAAGGAACTGGATACTGACATATGTGAGAGAACAGGATTTTGGCAATACAAAGCATTTCTTCCTGACCTCATTCCCTTCACCATTTCTTTCATCCAAAGCCCTCTTGGATGCTATAAAGTACAGAATCAAAAGGAAAAGAAATACCATGAGGTGCACTAGACTGTCCTCTTCTCAAAACAGTTTTATCTCTCAGGTTACACTTCACAGTGCCTATTTCGAAATGATCACAGGAAGGGAATCTGCATTTTGCCAAAGTTGTGCTATGGCACAGTCCTCTTCCTTGGAGGATGTTATTCCTGTAGGAGTTGAGGAGAGGAAAGACTTCAAGATGTAAGGGGTAAGATTTCCCAGCAAAGCATCTTTGCACCATGTCCTCTCTACAGACATGGCTCTTGCCATCAGCCTCTCTTTCCTGTTCCATTACCTCCTTCCAGCTGCTCTCATTGCATCTCTCCTCTGATTTCAGGACTGAAGAAGTATTTTAATGCTTAGGAAAATTTGTATCAGATTGAGGAGGACATTGAGGCACCAAAGGCTGCAGTCCATGCAGTGCAGCTATGCAGCAGAAAACCACTGGTGGAGAGATGTCAACTTCTTTCCACTCATCACCTCAAGCACAGAGTATGCAAGAGCACATCCAGGGTGCAGATTCCCTACCCAGATCCCCAGATTCCTCAGCACTTATTTCTACATGGACTCACAGTGGCTCTAGACTCTCAGAACACTGAATTTTCACCTAAATTTTGTTATGCTACTCCCATTCCTGTTTTGTCATTACTCTTATGACAAGGCAGAAAACCCAGGGCAAAAAGTCTTCAAGTCACCTTCTGCCCTTCATCTCAGTGTTTGTTTTCAATCCCTGTGTTTTCTAAACCCTTTCCAAATACCCTAAATCATTTTGGGATTAGTTAAAACATTAAATGAGGCACATAGTAGTTTTCAGCAGGTGACAATACAGTGAGAGCAAGCAAACAAAAGCCAACATTTCTGCTGTAAGTGCCCTTGGCAAAGATACGCGTTCGCACTTGCGTGCTTGCACTGCACCACCTAATGGGATCACTTTGCATGCACTGCACACCCCTGTAATGCAGCAACTTGGCGGTGAGCGCCAGCACGGTAGATTAACAGAGGTTACCTTTGGTGCCAGACTTCTAAAAGCCTGCACAATAACGCTTTGACAGCTGCCCAATCAGTCTGTATATGTCTAGTTATATAAAATGTCCAAAGCACTAGCCTCCCATTTACAGAAACAGTCTAAAACCCAAGAGTACATTACTGCCCCAAGAGTTGCAACCAGAACAGAATCAGATGATTATTACCTGAATTTCTATTAACCTTTCCTTCACTGAACTTTAGTTTTGTGACTTGAGATACATTAAATGTATCATAACTATGCATTAATCCATATGATGCTTAGGAATGCTTCTGATGAGATTTAAACTCATTCTCAATCCCTGTAACAGTATACTCAACATCACTCCACACTGAAATGCTGTACCCTAACTTTTCCTCAATTCAATTGTGTAAAAAAATTCTCCAGATAAATATTATTATTTAGTTAGATACTTCAGTCAGTACAAAAAAATGCTAATACAAAACTGTGTGATGCCAAAAGTAAAAGAACAGAATTACAAAATAAATTATAAAAATTCAAGCATGCTCTACATCCTACCCACCAGCCATTTCTCTTTCCACACCTATAACTAGAGGAAATTTAATCTTTAAAATATCCAGCAAGGAAAAATATTGCTGCAGATTTGGAATGTTATGTTTTGGTTTTAAAAAAAGAAAAAGTTGGAACAACATGAAAAATTACTGTCCCGAGGGAAGGGAGATGTTTACAAAAAAGTTGTATTCATTTTTAACTGCCTTAACTTCAATGTGCCCTTCATTTCATTCAACATTCTCCATCACTGTGGAACAGCAAGATTGTTACTCAATCTCTTACTAAAATATTTAGAGATGTAAGAAAAAAAATGTTTTGCTTTCCACCTAGGCTTATGAAGCCCTGCTGTCAGACAGCAGCATCTTTCTGGTTCATAAGGAATTCCTGTGCACTCAATGAGCGTGCAACCAGCATTTTGGCACGAGTTACTTATTCATCACATTTTTTTCCAAAAATCCACAATGTAATTATGCAAGATTACAACTTCACTTTCCAAAAAACAAAGAAATGGATACTTATTTGTTTACTTGGTGTTGCACCACCTGGAATAAAATGGCAAACTTATGTATCTCCCTGTCTCAGGATCTAAGCTGGTCTTCAAATAATGGATTAAAAAATTACCGGAAGTCCTAAAATTCACAATTCAGAAGCAGGGAAAAATGCCTTTCTGTGAAATGCATGGCATTTGATGCTGTCAAAAATAATAATGGACTAAAGAAACTGTTTGAACTCTTTCACACTTGTAGTTTCCAGGTTCCTAGGAAATGGGATAGAAGCTGCAAGAATGACCTACAGCCTGTGCAACACTTCAGAAACATTCAAACTCCAGTCAATGTGAAAGGCAGAGACAGCATCACATCTAGCAACCGGCTTATAGAACAGGACATATTGTACCTGCAACTCAAAGCCTGTGGGAAGACATGTTACTCCAGCTAATGGAATAGGTTCAAGGTTATACACAGATCTGTACCTGTGATTCGGTAAAAGCCATTCGATTAACACAACATAGTGTAGCTTTCAAATGGCTGCTCCCGAGTACCTGAACCTTGAAGTTCTTCCTTGTTTCAGCTTTCTCTCCCAGGTCTCTTCTTAGAGGTGCAGGAGGGTGTCAACACCAAATTTCATGATATTATTCTACCTCCCCAAAGGCCACTTAATACAGACCTTATTATTTTCCACCCACATCCCTTCCTAGGGACAGCTGGCTACAAACTGAGTAGGCCCAGGAAAGGTCTGTAGAGCAGGCCCCAAGGCTATAGAGGTCTCTCAGCCTCTACACTCAACCAAGAAGAGCTCAGTCCTAAGTGTGCAAAGAAAGAGAAGCCCACTGCCAGCATCTGTGCACGGTCTCTTGCTGCTCCCCATCACTGAGGCAGTTGCAACACTAAAACAGCAGTTGCAGCTAAATAACATTTCTGCAGCTTCTCCAAGCCCAGATTTCTTTCCGGCTCCACAGCTGAAATTCCAGGACTTGGCTCCACAATTATATTTATATTAATGCACAGGGGCATATTTTACAACACATGGCACAGTAAGAATATATTATGCGGCTTACAGAAAGCCAAGAAATAATGCAAATTTGGGGCACAATAGTACTGTCAGCATATTCTGCCTGCCTCTTTGCCAACACCAGTTTGCTCCCTTTGGCATTTTATTTATTATGTGTTTTTTTAATTACTACAGGAGACTGAACTTTGACTTGTAGGTCATTATAGACTCTAACAGACAGCTGGCAAGGCTTTTCAGGAAAGTCCAAATTTTCTCATATAGGAAGCTGTTTTTAGCAATATTACACTGGATTAATCCTTACCCAGTGGCTATGACTGACCAGCCTTCAGGCTTCAGAATGAATTGCTGCATCTGGCTTCATGTCACCCAAGTTCAGATGCCTGTATCAGAAACACAGTCCTTCCTACACATGCAGTGTTGAGAAGGGAAGGATGGCAGGCACCACCAGAGGATCATCACATACTTACATCTTGTCGTCTAGCATTCATCAGATCTAACTTCAGCTACCTAAAGGCCAGGAATCTAACCTAACTAAATCATATAGGCTTCTTGCATAACCATCTTCAGACAGGACCCATGTACAGACAGGACCCTTGTATGGATAGGATGTTATCTCCTGAGGAGGTCTGTTGTTCCTTTGTTGACAGAGCCCAAATAACCAGCCACATGATAGCTGAAAAATTAGTTCTGCCCAGAGTGCCTTTCTGCCTCTGCTGATTCATAGGAGATCCTATGACAATGACACTAAATTAGGCTATACCAATCTTTAACATAGTCATAGGCTAGAGATGGAGTTGCAGTGGAAATAATGATGAATGCCATGAAAAATATAGGTGACTTAGACAATATATATGTCATTAAATAGTAGAAAGTAACTCAATATTAAACCACTGTAATTCATGGGCTATACCTTGAAATATTTTCTTAGAAACAGTGACAGCACATTACCTTCATAAGTCATGACATGAAGCCCCATGGTATCGGTTTTAATTTACAAAACATAGTATTTGTTAAGATTTCCTCTTTCCCAGCACTGTAGTGACAGAGCTGAAACCAGACATCCTTTTCCAGCCAGGTGCCAGGGCCAGGTTCACCTTCACAACCAGCCCCCAGCTTGGGAACCCAACTCCTTGGCCTACAGGTTTGTGGGCCTGCTGGGCGTGTTGGAAAGCCTCTCCTTCCTGATGGTGTATGCAATTTGGGAAAAACTGATTTGTGTGCAGATAAGAGAGCACTTGACCTGCTTTCCTGCTAGAATCCTGAGCAAAGACTGCTCTCTACGATACACTCATTAAAAAAAGAAATAAACTGTAGGTGGTTACTCAAGGAAAGTGTCACATTTGCCATCTTAATCTGATTATATTATTGTCTCCATTTAGGTAGTTGTTCTGTCACCTGATGACCCTTCCTCACCCAAGGAGGAGAATCAGGAAAAGGAAAGGAGACCTGTAGGTTGAAATGGAAACAGACTCAAAAAAATAATAATACAATTAAATACCAATACTAATATAAAGTGCACAAAGTTATATTCAGCCCATATAATGGTTGTGGAGTGCCACAGCTCCAGTGAAAGCATGACAGTCATAATGAATGCGGCTTTTGCTCCTCCTCCTTGCTTCTGCACCTGGCTAACTTGAAACTGCTGAAGACCTTGATCACTATGGAAACCCATGTACTGGGGCTGGCCATGAACTAAAACAAAGTGTCTTATCAACTTTGTTCCCAGTAAATCGGGTGCTGTGGTCTTCTCAAAAACGCAGCTTTCCTGAATAGAAAATTTATTCTATTACTCTATCCCAGTGAAACCAGGACAATTATACACCTAAATGAGCTCTGTCCAGAGGGTATATATACAATTACATAGAAACTACATCCACCCTGCAGGAGCTCTGCCTTTTACCCCTTAACTACATGTAATAGCTATCAGCCCATATCACAGTGAATCACCACTGCTGGTACCACCTTAGTTGTGCCAGTCACATGGGAGGGCAATGCCTAAAGTAGAAGGCAATAGCAAAGTCTTGTAACCTGTCCAGAGAGATACAGTGACTTTCTTCTGCTAGATTGTGCTTGGCTCATAGGCCCATCATGAAAAATTAACTACGACGACACGAGAAATTACAAACCAGGTCTCAGCAAGTCATGACATTTTGCTGTGCTTAGAAGAGATGCCACAATTATTGAGCAGTGGGAAAGTGCTGAGATGGTTCTAATGGCATCTGCTGTTTCTTGATTGATGGAGCATAAACATTTCAGAAATACAAGCAGCAGCATTGCAGCCTCACAGCACCAGACAGCAACATTTACCAACGGTGACTGAGCTACTGCTATCAGTCACAAATTGCACATCTAGCGCAGGTTTATTCTGTTGGGGTTTTTTGAGCAATGTCATCTTTTGGATGAAGAGGCATTAGAAGCTTCACAAACACTGTCAGCTAATCACAAAATATTAGAGAAACTCTCTGCAGCTTAGTGGTTTTCCGTCACTTGCTCTAGATGTTAGGAATGAGTACATGAATACATGTATTAATATCCAGCAGCCTGTCGGGAGCCCTTGGCACACCACAAGCCTCTGTACTGCATTTGCCAGTCAAATTTGTCCGATACACTCATCATTCCCTAACAGTAACCTGTTGGCACGGGAGTCAGCATTGGAGTCTGCTTTTAAATGGCAATATCTCTCATTATGGTTCCTGACACTAAATTCTACCTAAGCCGTAAGTGGTATTTCATTTACAGGCCTGACACGGATGTGCCATTTATTTAGCTCACGTTTACACTCATCGATTTGAGCTACATTATGACTTTTTTTACAAAAAAGAACAGTCCATATGTGTGTTAAGCACTGCTCATATACACAGCAGGAGCACTCACTAATTTAATTTCTGCTAACTTCTGCCTGCTGCCATCCAGGTGGATGAAATGTGCCTTTCTGGACTCAGAGAGGCCCTTGTTCTGGGACAGAAACAGGACTGCTGGACCACAGGCTGGGTGGGAAGGGTGGCCAGGGTGGTAGCAGGAGGGATGTAAGGCAAAAAGGGAGAAAAAGGAAGAAAAACACTGGTGGAAGAAAAAAAGGGCTCCATCATTCCTTTTGATTGAGAACTTCCTACCTTCTCCCATTTCTCTTTTCTCATTCCTCTCCATTGGCCTTTTCCCTAACACACACTGCAAATCGGTGGCAGCAGCAGAGCCTGCCCCAGCAAGGCGGGAGCTGTGGGCAGTTGGGTGATACCCCCTGCACGCTGGAAGCTGCTCAAACAATGCCATGCAGCGATGTCTTCCCATGCTTCCCTAGGGAAAAACGCTGCAAAGACAGATGCTACTCTGGAAAAAATGAGTATCAAAGGGAAAGCCTTTGCCATCAAGACAAATAACATGCCAGGAAACTTTTATATAAAGACAAACAAATCTATGGGTGGGGACACCTCCCACCAGACCAGGTTGCTCAAAGCTTGATCCAACCTGGGCTTGAACACTTCCAGGGAGGGGACATCCACAACTTCCCTGGGCAAACTGTGCCAGGGTCTCGTATGTACTCTACTTTCTGATATGTTCCAAAAGACATGCCCCACTTTGCTGCAAGCTGTATCTATGCATTAAAAAAAGCCAGAGGAACTTAAACAGTGTCACAGCCTTAAGATTGATTCATGTGTTTGATCAAGAACTTACCAATTTTATGACAAATTACCAGTCAGTAAAATTTAATACAAAAAGTTGTATACTCCATGATCCTTGGGTAAAGCTTGTTATATAAAATGAGATTTTTCAGTATCAGTCTTTTTCCAACTATTTAATACAAATTTCTTGCAGGTTTTTTTTGCATTACATCATTTTTCGTTGCTTTTGAATTTCAGTGGCAACGTAATATATCTTTATATGGAGACTACCAAGAGAGTTTCTTTGGACAGAGAATAATTTTTATGCTGTTATTCTGCTGATTCCTATTATATTCATATACACATACATACTTAATATTTTATATCACTGCATTTTTGTAATGCCAATTGTCCACAAAGAACAAAATGCATTTAGGCTAAATTTCCCATCAGGTATTCCTGCACTAACTATGGAAAGAATTAACCTTAATTATCTGTGAAGCATCACATACACTTATGACACTCAGCAAGTAATAAGCCAAATTTTGAAGTTTCTTCAAAGCTCAAAATACATGGAGTCCTACATCACTATACTGGTGTGCAGCAGTCCTGAGGGTCTGTTACTATAGGAATGAGTCCTATACTCTTTCCAAGGTATAGGTTGATACATCCTAATTTTTTTTGTGTTTCTCCATCTCAGAAAGAGGTTAGAGCTGTGTGCCTCAGTAAATATCAGTGCACCTCAGCTATTCACTCAGTGTACTTTGCAATACCACAACTAGCAGACATCTGAAAAATCAACCCTTTGCAGAGGCTAAAATTGACTGCCATATTCTGGTTTTAATCAGTCCTGAAGTCAGCTTTTACTGAGTTTGATATGCCTGAGTGGAAACTGAGTAAGGGCTTCAGCATTTGGCCCAGTAAGGGAAGGAAAAAAAAAAAGTGAAGCCTCTCTTTATGAAAATATCAACATCACAGTATCTTCGATTCTCCATTGCCTGGCATCTAATTTAGTCACTAGACAAATCAAAGGAAACAAGTGTTCAGAAACACTATGTACTTCTATAACATCCTCAAGTTTCTCCAGCACTCCTTTATGCTAGGCTCAAGGGCTGGCTTTCCTTAAAATCCCCAGAAGATTCAGTTTGAACCAGAAGAGGATTAGCTGGCTGCGTAAGAAATCCCTGGAGAGGAACGCACAGAGCTGCAGTACTTTGCCAGGCAATGAGCACAACTCCAGCCCATAGCACAAACCAGGAAAGGTGCCGTCACCAGTAGATAAGCTTTAGAAAAAGGAGATGAAATAGTTTAATATATAAATGCCCACACACAGTGCCCACCCTGCCCCTCTGATGGGTGATATATGGCAGGAGAGAGCATGTCCACACATCTCCATTGCTTGGCATTGGACTGAGAACCAGCACAGCTGAGATGCCGCTCACATTTGTTCCTACCACCGAGGCAGTAACCTCCAGCAAAGAAGCAGTGCTGACAGCAGGGAGCAATACCTTCTAAAGACTACCAGAGATGTCTGCTTCAGTGTCCACAAAGCCTCTGGGGAAGCCACCCGGGTGGTCTTAATCACAGCAGGATCCTCTCCAGGCACAAGAATTGCTCAGGTTCACAATGGCAGAAGTGGCTAAAAGGTAGAATAAGCTCTTGTCCTACCCTACACCAGACGTTTCATCGTGGCACTCATGATTTAGACCTTTTAGGACCTGATAGAGCTTGGTCATGATGGACACTGGGAAAAGTATAGGCACAATGGGATTAGTTTTTTAACAAACGAAAAATGTATTGTGCTTTTGGAAAGAAATTCATAAATATTATGCTTCCATGGAGTAAAAACAGTATGTACGAGTATATTTTCTGCCTCAACTTAGGAAACGGGTTCCCAACTCCAAGATTACATAAATGTGTTAGTGAGCACAGTTTTGCACGTACATAATTCCTTCTTTTTCCCTGATGCATTTGCAGGTAAAAACTTCACTGACTTGTGCGTTAGTTCTTACATGTTTGTAATACATCTCTACCTGAACAGCAACAAATTATCAAAGCAGATTCTGTATAATCTATCAGATTGCTGCAGGGGAAAAAACAACCAATCAAACAAAAAAAAACCACAAACCCCAACAAACACTGATCTCACATTTAAAACTGTTTTCCTGACTTTTTCTCCCAAAAAATGCATAACATTAGTTGTGTAAAAACTATTCCATCGTATGAGGCATATTTTAAAGCCTCATATAAACAATGAAGCTTGTATGGCATCCTCAGAGCAAAGAATGTCCAAATATGGCTGAGAGTTAAGTACCCTGAGAATTAACTGCTCTTAATAATTTCACTGAAGTTTGTAAGTCCACATTTACCAAGAATCAGGAGAGAAATTAAGGGAAGAGAAAGTGATTAAACTCATTTTCCTGTACCATTCTCTAAAGATGTTGAGTTATAAACATCTTCCATATCTTGGATGCTGGAGGCGTCTGTTGAATCTTGGTCACTGACTACAATTCCTACTGAAGAAAGGCTAGAAATGAAGGAGTGCATCTTTTTTGCATAAATATCCCTAATGTTAAAATAAGGTAGGTCATTACATTTCTCTTTGCGATCATCGTTGCATTGGTCTGGATCAATAGCTTTTTGTTTTTGATAGTACTTAGAAAACTTATTGAAAATAATGGTGATTGGAAGCGCTACCACTAGTATCCCACAGATAATGCATAGGGTGCCAAGCAGCTTTCCAGCAAGTGTCACTGGGTAAGTGTCCCCATAACCAACAGTGGTCATGCTGATGGTCGCCCACCACCAGCAAACAGGGATGCTGTGCAGTTCTGATGAGTCATCATCTTTCTCCACTGAGTAGACAAGCACTGAAAAAATAGAAATCCCAACAGACAAGAACAAAAGCAGAAGTCCAACCTCCTGATAGCTATGTCTCAAAGTGGCACCCAAGGACCGCAGTCCCACAGAGTGTCTGGCCAGTTTCAAGATGCGAAATATCCTCATTAACCGCAGGATCTGAACCACTTTTCCCATATTTTCAATGTCTTCGCTTTCTTCTTCCTTTGTGTCCACAGCCAAAGTGGCATAAAATGGGATAATAGAGACAAAATCAATTATATTCAGAGGTTTCTTCCAGAACTTCTTCTGACTCGGAGCAGTGATGAGCCTGATCACTAGCTCACCAGTGAACCAGATGATGCACGTAATCTCCACGGCTTCCAGCACAGGGTCTTCAATCTCTCTGTCATTGGCGTCCGGCCTTTGAAACTCTGGCATGCTGTGAATGCACATGGCCACGATTGACGCCAGGACAACACTCAGGGATGACACGGCAATTAACTTGGCAGACAAGCAGTATGCAGGATTTTCCATTCTGACCCAGATCTTCTTTCTTATTTCACCAAAACACAGATTGTCAAACTTCTCCAGTTCTTTATCGAATATGGATGAGTCTTCATTAGAAGAGTCTATACTTCTATCATTGCTCTTTTGATCCCAGTCTTTCTCAGGACCTTCTTCTTTCCTTTCTTGGTACCGATTGCTGCAGCAGG